>NC_056528.1:19718840-19838440 GCF_019175285.1 Sceloporus undulatus | reverse complement strand
GATGGATGGATGGATGGATGGATGGATGGATGGATGGATGGATGGATGGATGGGCAGATTAATGAGCTTAGTTAAAAGTGCCAGATATTTGCAACAGGTTCTCACCAAGTTCTATGGTTTTCAGTGAGGAACAAGCAAAAGCATGGAGGTTAAGGCAGTCAGTGGCTGCAGCGCATGATTGATAAATGCTCCCCCTGGGATCTGAGGAAGCAGCAGGATTCAAATGCCAGTTGCTAAGGAACAGCAGCAGGAGAGAGATGTTGTGCTCCTGTCTTTCATGTAGGATCCTCATAGGGATCAGTTTAGTCACTGTGGGAAACAAAATGCTGGACTAGGGAGGTGTTCAGTTCTCCAGAGGTGCTTCTGCTTCATTCTCAGCTCCCTGCCTTTTGCATCTCTGAATCAATGTGTTGCTAAGCATCATTGTGCAATTTGAGACCCCGCATGTGTGAGACGGGAGAGGGCGCCCAACTCTTGAAATGTCACAAAGAATGGCTGTGTGGAGAATGTGAACGGGGCCAGAAGCATTGAAAATGCAGGTCCATTGGAGTGGTTTTTGCAGAACTGGCAGCCTGGACTGTGCACTGTGTTTGCCTGAGGAGGTGCCATGTAATGCCTCCTAGATCCAAAGCAAGAAATGGTGGTTCTTGTGGGTTTGTTGTTGTTGTGTGCCTTCAAGTCATTTCCTACTTATGGTGACCCTAAGGCTTTACGGGTTTTCCTTTGCAAATATCTTCTGCGACGGCTTGCCATTGCCATCCTCTGAGGCTGTGAGAGCGTGACTTGCCCAAGATCACCTACTTGGTTTCCATGAAACTACTAGGACATTTTGGAAGCAGTTAAAAATGGGGCAGTAGAGGGTTAGTTGGAGCCATCCCTGGAAAACCAGGACATCTGAAGTGTATGACATGACTCCCACCTATCTCTACTTGGCAAGGACAGTTGCAGTTAATCCTCTGCCATCACACCTTTTCAGCTGTTTTTAAAATGTCCCAGTTTCTCTCTCCTCTTTCAACTTCCTCTTTAGTCCTCAGTTTACATGAATTGCTGCAAACTGAATTCAAAATACATAAGATGTTTGCATTCAACTCAGTGGGAGGAAAAAGACAAGAAGTGCAAAAATCTTGCCCTTCCCTGTAGAAACAGGCAAAAGCAAACTGCTACAGCCTCTCCTAGTTGATCTGTTCTTCTTCTTTTGCAGCCTATGGTGCCCCCAGGATGCCCTTGAACCCCCAAGACCCAAAACTGCCTATTCGTTGCTTCCAAAAGGACTCAAAACACATAAAATTGCTGCAAAACATGGCAATTCTCCCCTACGCATCCCTATGTCATTAAAGCAAAGCTAGAAGTAAGATCACATCTGGTTCCAGTTGTGCTTGGCGATGTGAGCATCCAGGGGTGTGCGGCAGGTTAAAATTGGTCCCAGAGCTACCCCCTTTTTGAAAGAAGCCTCCTAAAAGTGTGATTCTGCTTTGAACCACAGTGCCCCTGTTTTATGTCCCTCATGTTGCACTATGTTCTAAATTGGAAGCGGAGGGTTTGTTTACATCTGTTGCTCAATTTTGGCAGCGCACTGCATGATGCATTCCTTAATGGGTTTCTTGGGAGATTTGTCCTCCTAGATCTACCCGAGTTGCCCACCCCTGCTACAACAAATTGGGCCATGGTTGCCTTCTGGGATATAGCCTAGATTTGCTTTCTAAAGTGCTTCTCTACAAATTTTGTTTTCTGCCATACCCTCATATTGTCCCAGTTTGTCAGGGACAATCCCAATTAATCCTCTGTCATCCCACTTTTTCAGCTGCTTTTACAATCTTCCGGTCCTGCTTCAACTTTGACCGCTGCTTACTTCCATTGCTGCAAGCTGAATTCAAAGTGCAAAAGCAGTTTGCACTCAGCTCAGCAGGAGGGAGAAGAATCTTGCGCTTCCCAGTCGGCTCAGGCAAAAGCAAACCACTGCAGCATTTCCTAGCTTGGCTGTTCTTTCTCATTAAAAACATTTAACATCTTGACTCTGATGTTGCTCAGCCACAGGTTCCCCAGCTTTCTTCTGTAAATCATTGAAGGCTATGCTGATCTCACTTCTTTCATGCAGTGGCAACAATGAAAAATATACAGTCAGTTTTCTGTATCTGTGGATTTTTTATCCACGGATTCAAGCATCCATAGTTAGACAATATTTTTAAAAATGTATAAATTCCAAAACACAAACCTAGATTTTTGCCATTTTACTATTATGTTGATGTTAATGGGACTTTGGTATCCATTCCTGGAACCAAAACCTAGTGAATACCAAGGCCCATTCTAATCTGTTTACCTTGCAGGATGGAAGCATCTTGCTTAGAGCTAGCTCTCGAAGGCGAACGTTCGTGCAAAGCCGGGGATTTTAAAGCTGGAGTTGCCTTCTTTGAAGCCGCTGTTCAAGTGGGGACAGAAGATTTGAAAACCCTGAGTGCCATCTACAGCCAGCTCGGTAATGCTTACTTCTACCTGAAGGAATATGCCAAAGCTCTGGAATATCATAAACATGATCTCACTTTAGCCAGGTAAGTGCCTGGGATCCAGAACTAATATTTTTCTGCAACAGGAAGGATGAGATAGTTACCCAGTGTTTCTCACCTTCTGGGGATAATGGGCCTTGGAGTCTGTAACAGGGAGAGCTGGAAAAGGTCCAGAAGGGTAAATGGTATCCAAATGGGATGAACTCTACAGCTGGAAATTATACATGATGTGAAGAAGGTAGAGAAAAGGTTTTCTTTCTCCTCTCATGCAAAACCCACAGTTATCTACTGAAGGTAAATGGTGAGAGATTCAGGATAGATAAAAGGAAGCCCTTCTTCATATTGTTCATAGTTAAACTATGGAATTCACTGCCACAAGATGGAGTGATGGCTGACGACTTGGAGACCTTTAAAAGGGGAGCGGGATAAATTTGTGGACGCTATGGCCATCAATGATTAGTAGTCAAGACGGCTATATATCACCTTCTGCATAGAAAGCCATATTTTGAGGGCCACAAGATGACGTATCCTCACTGTAGAAATAATCCAGTTTTTTGACACCACTTTAACTGCCCTGGCTCCATGCTATGCAATTCTGGGAACTGTAGTTTGTTGTGGCACCATAGCGCTCTGACAGAGGTGGCTAAATGTCTCATAAAACTACAATTCCCTGAATTCCATAGCATTGAGCCATGGCAGTTAAAGTGGTGTCAAACTGGATTATTGTGGTCCATGTTAGTCTGTTTCAGCATAAGAAGAGATAAAGGAATGCTGCAGCACCTTTGAGACTGATGGAAGGATTCTTTTCATTGCAGATGACAAGAATATTTGAAAGTGTTCAAAAGATGAGTGAAAACCCCTTTTCTTCTTTCTACAGTGGGGAGAAAATTCCTAAAATTACTTGTTACCTCCTTACAGAAAAACAATTAGTGAAGAATGACATCCCAGGTATAGACTCCGGTTTATTTTAGTCCGACTGGAATTCACAAACGCTTGTGCAGGAAAATACTTTTTCTCTGTTAGTCTGAAGGTTGCTGCAGGAGTCCTTTATATTTTTGCATCACAAGATGGAGAATTCATTTGTGTGCCTCTCTTGCAAGTGAGCTTCCCATTTGCATACCTAACCAGCCGGATTTTCCAATGGGAAGGAGACCTGTCTGCTTTGAATCTTCTGTCTCCACAGGACCATTGGCGACCGCATCGGAGAGGCCAAAGCCAGTGGGAACTTGGGAAATACGCTGAAAATCCTTGGGCAGTTTGAGGAAGCTGCTGTCTGTTGTCAGAGGCACCTGGACATTTCTCAAGAGCAAGGAGACAAGGTATGGAGATAGTCGGCATCCCCGGCCATCATGTTTATCTGGGCTGTCTTTTAGAGCAAAGCATAACCCTATCCAGGACTGATTGACATACCACCAAACCTAGGTTTGTTGTTGTGTGCCTTCAAGTTATTTCTGACTTGTGGGAACCCTAAAGCAAACCTATCATGAGGTTTTTTGTGGCAAGATTGGTTCAGAGGAGGTTTGCATTACCTGAGGCTGAGAGAGTGTGACTTGGAGCCCTGGTGGCGCAGTGGGTAAATGCCTGTACTGCAGCCATTCACTCGAAACCACAAGGTTGCGAGTTCAAGACCAGCAAAGGGCCCAAGCTCGACTCAGGCTTGCATCCTTCCGAGGTCGCTAAAATGAGTACCCAGACTGTTGGGGGGGCAAATTAGCTTACTTGCTGTTCACCGCTATGATCTTTGGAATAGCGGTATATAAATAAAACAATTATTATTATTATTATTATTGTCCAAAGCCACCCAGTGGGTTTCATGGCTGTCAGGACCCTTGAAAGTCAGCACCTCTATTCTGTTTGTATTCAGCTTCACCCAAGTCACAACACCTCCTCCTAACCCTGACCCTAACCCTAATCGGAAGTGGCCAAAACTCTGCTTTTGGGTTATAAACCACAGGCACACACACAGTTTCAGTAGAATCCATGAATGATCAGTAGAATTAAGTATTACTATCCCTATATGACTGAGATATATGGACCTGGTTACTGGAATTCCCAAGTGCCCTGAAAGTATGGGTTGAAAAATTGTTTCCTTGCTCTTGACCTGGAGAATCAGCAGAATCAATAGAATCCATGGATAATCAGCATTAAGAATTACCTACACTATCTGACTGAAATATAAGAACCTGGTTACTGGTCTTTGCAAAACAGGTATAGCAAGCAAAGCACATTTAATTGCTTTCATATTTTCTTTTTCTGAAGGTGGGCGAAGCTAGAGCCCTATACAATATTGGGAATGTCTACCACGCCAAAGGCAAGCAGTTGTCTTGGAGTCTGCCGCAGGAGCCAGGCCATCTACCTCAGGAAGTCAAGGAAACTTTGGAGAAGGCATCGGAATTTTATGAGTGAGTAGCAATCCCTTCTCAAGGCAAGGAGCGTATTAACGTTGCTCATTTTTTGGAAGACAGTTCCCATAATCCCCCCATTCGCACTGCAAGGGTTCCTGCGGAATAACAGGAGTTGGGTTCTTGGGGGATTCTGGAAGTTGGTTTTTAAAAACGACAAAACCAAACATTTCCATTCTCCGACATTCAATTTGTCTGCGATACATCTAGGTGTGGATTCTTTGGGCTGTGTTTTGTCGTTTAAAAAAAAAAACTGGACTGATGATAATCTTTGCAGTTTTGAACATATTCTGTACAAAATTTCACAGCTTTTATGCGCTGAAAAGTCCTATTACATCCTGTGGCAAAGAGAGATCCTTCTGCTGTGAGTCTTCAGTCTCTGGAAGGTTCATATAGGGAAATATGCTCTTTTGTGAAGCCATATATAGGGCTTTTTAGGTCATGGTCAGCACTTTGAATTCTGCCCCAAAATGAACTGATAGCCAACAAAGAGAGAGATGCTGCCAGGCGACATTCTGGCTTTCTTATTCACATTCTGGAATGCTCTCTATTTCTTTTCCCATTTCATAGAATCATAGAGTTGGAAGGGACCTCAAGGGCCATCCAATCTAACCCCATTCTGGAACGCACCCCCCCGACAAATGGCCATCCAGCCTCTGCCTAAAAACCACCGAAGAAGGAGACTCCATATATCCCCACTCCACTTTTATTTCTGGTTTCTTTCCAGGAGGAATCTATCGCTTGTGAAGGAGCTGGGAGACAGAGCTGCTCAAGGCAGGGCATATGGGAATCTGGGCAACACCCATTATTTGCTTGGCAACTTCAGCAAAGCCATTGTCTTCCATAAGCAGGTAAGACAATCAGCAGCGTTTTCCAGTCTGTCTTTCCATCTCCTTTTGGAGTTTCTTGGATGTATCTTTTCCACTGATTGTGATCTAATAACTATGAGGAAAAAATGGCATTAAAAAGCCCCCCATATATATATATACACACACATACATACATACAAGTTTTGAAAAATGTTGCTGATAGGTTGTGATAGGAACTTTGGAGTCAAACTCCTATCAGTGCCTGGAGGCATAATTCAGTTTTTGGGCAAATAAATCAGTGGCTTCCCCCATCAGAGTTGAGCATCTATCTTATCATCATCTCTGTTACCTATCATCCTTGTGTAAGACTCAAGGCAGATTTGTTGTTGTTGTTGTTGTTGTGTGCCTTCAAGTCATTTCCGGTTTATGGCAACCCTAAGGCGAACCTGTCATGGGGTTTTCTTGGCCAGAATTGTTCAGAGGAAGTTTGCCGTTACCTTCCCCTGAAGCTGAGAGAATGTGACTTGACCAAGGTGGGGTTTATTGCCAAGCTGGGAATTGAACCCTGATCTCCAATGGAAACCGATACAACTTAGAAATTAACATTGTGCAAAAAAGAAAAACATTGGCCAAGCTCCTCCATTGCAGTCTGTGTTTTGTAACTTTACAAATCTGTATCAGTGCTGCAAACCCTCTTTCTTTAAAAGTAGTTTAACATAAAAATTGGTTTAACACATTCTCCCTTCCCCTTTTCATACTGAAACAGAGTCCTGTTAAGTCAAGAGAATGCACCTCACCATCCATTTTATCCATTCTAGCCCTTACGGCTGCTATAATAATAACCTTTAAAATATTTTGGAAATGCCACTGAAGTCTTGGTAGCCAAGACTGAGACTGAATGCCAGGTTTGGACAGACTGCAGAAATCAGCTTGTCTTTGCCTAGTGTTTTTAAAATCGTACCAGGTACGTGTTGGACAAGTTTTGCTGGCTTGACCAGGTTTACTGTCTTCATTGCTTGGCATATGCCAGTCTGCTGACAGAAGAGAGCATGTGCCATTGATGGAGATGTAGTTGCCACCATCAGCTCATAGCTCTGTCTGCATCCATTTCAGCGACTCGCCATTGCCAAGGAGTTTGGGGACAAAGCGGCTGAAAGGAGAGCCTACAGTAATCTGGGCAATGCCCACATCTTCTTGGGAAGGTTTGACATCTCGGCAGAGTACTACAAGTAAGTAAATATCATGTTAACCTTGTTTTAATCTGGCACACTCTCTCAGCCTCAGACACATAAAGCAAGCATTCAACTCAACTACCAATCTATCAAATATAACGCGATGATAAAATGGGGTTGGAAGGATGGGAATCTTGGAGTCCTGGAGCAAATCTACCCTTCTTGTGTTCCCAATGCTGCCCTATGAAGACCCTCTCATCATCATCCCCTTTACACCATGGTTTGCTCATTTTCCAATTTTTGCATGGCTTTGCCATATTCTGGAAGGACAAAATGCCTCTCTTAAGGCTTGGTTACCAGCAGTAAGATCTTTAAGCTAAAACATGGAGTATTTTTGTACCCAAGCTTTGGCCCTGATCACCACTAGAACGTGAACTTTTCTTAAACCTATTCTGGCCC
Organism: Sceloporus undulatus; assembly: GCF_019175285.1. NCBI lineage: Eukaryota > Metazoa > Chordata > Lepidosauria > Squamata > Phrynosomatidae > Sceloporus > Sceloporus undulatus. The sequence goes on along the minus strand of NC_056528.1, from coordinate 19,831,097 downwards.
TCGGACGAAATCTGGCTGCAACAGTTTGCAGCACGAAGAGCTGCAGCAATTTGCTTTTGCCTGAGACTTCAGGGAAGGGCAAGCTCCATCCCCTTGTTTCCTCTCCACTCTGCTGAGTCTTTTGCATGTTGAACTCAGTTTGCAGGAACGGATGTAAGGTGTGGGCAAGTGAGGAAAGTGGGAGGAGGAGAGAGAAATTGGGACATTTTAAAAGCAGCTGAGAAAGTGGGATGACAGAGGAGTAAGTGAGGCTATTTGCTTTTCTTCTAACACAGGAAAACCCTACAGCTCTCCAGACAATTGAAGGACCAAGCTGTGGAAGCGCAGTCTTGCTACAGCCTTGGAAACACGTACACTCTCCTCCAGGACTATGAGAAAGCAGTAGACTACCACCTGAAGCACCTAGCCATCGCCCAGGAGCTGGGGGATAGGTAAGAAAAGGCTGGGGATTCTGCTAAGATTTTCTTCCCCCAACATTTGATCGTATATCATGTTGGGTGACCTAGAAATGCCTAGATAAAGCTTCTCTTTGGGAATCTCTGGCACGACTCTATGGCCGATGTTCAGCAGAAAGTTGTGCTGGAGGGCCTTGAGAGTCCTAGAGATAATATAGTCATAAATCTGTATGGTGGACTGACTGTACATGGAAGTTTTATCATCTTCAATGAGAAGCCAGTGTCCTGACGCAGACAAATCGGCAACCAATCTGTGACATTTTAATAAAAACTTGCCCACTTGTCCAGGAGTGAACAACTGAGTGCCTTTTCAAGTTCTCTTTATTGCACTTGGCTCAAGGCACCTCTTTCTAAAATGAGTTTCTTTAGCCAAAGTATGTGCACAGAAAGCATATGCACAGCAAGGAAAGAGCGAGCTTATGGATCAGAAAGATGTAGCCATGAAAATTATAATGGAATCATAGCACTATGTATAGTATGGAAGGGCACCAGGTGGCAGCAAGAAGCTTACCATACACATTTAGCCCTCCAAGAAACAAGCAAGGGCATGAAAAATAAGTCTTACATAGCTAGTTGAAGCCACTGGAGGGAGACAAAGATTTCATCTAGAGCAGTGATGGTGAATCTTTTAGAGACTGAGTGCCCAAACTGCAACCCAAAACCCACTTATTTATTGCAAAGTGCCATGTCCCTCTGGCTTTCTAGTAACATACTCTGGCAAACTCTGTGCTGGGGTGATGGCACATGTGCCCACAGAGAGGGCTCTGGGTGCCACCTCTGGCATGCGTGCCATAGGTTCGCCACCATTGATCTAGAGCAAGAGATGGATGTATTGAGGACTTAGGTTTGCAGATTACGAGGAATTATTTTCGGGGGGGGGGGGCCCCAGAAAAGGAAAAAGTTAAAGCTCCTTGAAACTGACCCTGAGGCCCAAGTGTAAAGAATTGTGTCTTGTTGAGAAATGGGTATGATTCAGATTTGTATTTCTTGAATCTCAGCAGCATCCCAGCTTCACAGAACAAGAGGAAAAACTACTTTGAAAGCTGAGGAGTGCAAAAACAATTTAGAACATAAGTTTGTGGGTGAGGAGGAACCACAGCCCGAATTCTTATGTTCTTGCTGACTTATTTTCTATTTGTAGGTGGAACCACAATTTCATAATTTTATTCCCCCCCCCCATAACTTTTAGAATAGAAAGTTTCTTTTTAAAGAAAATACAATTCTCAATAACTGCTACATGGAAGCTACACATTAAATAGAACATGTCTACTTTTTGATCACATCGGCCCTATACAGACAGGCCAAAATAAAGCTGCTTTGAGTCACTTTGGAGGTATGGTGTCTCAATGATACATGCGTCCTAAGAGTCTGGAAGCTGCACCAAAGCTGTACTCTAGTCCTTAAGACTGGAGCATAGCATTGGTGTGGCTTCTGGACTCTTAGGACACATGTATCATTAAAACAGCATACCTCCAAAGTGATTCGAAGCAGCTTTATTTTGGCCTGTCTGTATCAGGCCACATTCAACAGCATATGTCTTAGCTGCACAGGTAAATGTAGTATTCTGTGGTTGGCGTTAAGGTTAGGAAATACTTTAATGATTTCACTGGCTAGATAATGACAATTTCTTGGTTTGCAGGGTGGGAGAAGGAAGAGCTTGCTGGAGTCTGGAAAATGCCTACATCTCTCTGGAGAACCATGAAAAAGCTTTGCACTTTGCAGAAAAACATCTTGAAATTTCCCAAGAGGTAAAGAGAGAGAGAGAGAGAGAGAGAGAAATTGTTTGTGTGTTTTGTTTATATTAATTATATCGCCGCACAACATCCTGGCTGCATTAATGAAAGAGTGACTGTTAACACATAAAAATGTATTTAATTGTTGAATTTATACCTTGCTTTTATCACAGGACGGGATCCAAGACTAATGACCGTATTTTAAAACAAGATTGAGTTAAAATCTCATTTTCCAGAAGTTAAAAAAAAAGAACTAAATACAATGGTAAACCTCCTCTGAACAAATCTTGCCAAGAAAAGCCCAGGATAGGTTCGCTTTAGGGTTGCCTTGTATTGGAAACGACTTGAAGGCACACAACATACACTTTATAGAGCGCATGAAGGCTGAATTCTCCCTTGAAGCCAAGGTGACAAAACGGAGACTGTCGTACTTTGACCACATCATGTGTAGACATGGGTCACTAGTAAAGACTACAGTGAGCCCGCTCCATACGTGGGCACGCCATATGCGGCATCCACTTTACTCAGAAGCCACACTGCAAAACATGGGATGGGGGTTTCTTGGCATGTTTTGTTCAGATGACGTTTGCTATTGCCATCCTCTGAGGCTGAGAGAGTGTGATTTACCCAGTGGAAAGGCTGCTAATACTTCAGGTTTCAATTTTTGCCCAAAATTTTCATTCCTCCCCCCAAAAAAACTGAAGAAAAATGTGTCCCCCCCCCTTGCACTGCTTTAAAAATTCAGGAAATTATTATTGTTAGAGGTTATACATCTGCCTTTGGAGATGCCCAGATACATTGCAACTGCCCCATACTGATAGATACTGACTCGAGAAGCAATTTAAGAGGCAGGATTGCTTCCAGATCAGATTAGCAGTGTATCAACCAGGTTTACAGTGTTTCTTACCATAGAGAGAATCCACATCTTTCTACCATTTCCCAAAGTGGGAGCAAACTCTTAGCTCTTCTTGGAAAGCAGAGCATAGAAGAGGACCTTGAGAAACACAGCACAGAAGCAAACCACTCCAAACTCACTCTTGCCTTGCGACCAAGAAGGGCTTCCTCCCACGACGTGAGGCTCAAAAACCGTCCCCAGCCATCCGCCTCCATTGTTTTATTCCCATCTGGCACTGAGTAATCCACCCGCCACAATGGACAGCCAACGAAGAAGTCAAGAACATGCAAACAACAGTTATCCAGAACAGCTGGCATCTTAATGATAGGGCTGTGACATGATGGTGATAGTAATAATTATGTGAGGGTTCTGGTCCTCAGGCTTCAATATTTGGGGTGGGGTGTGTCATTATGGCGTTCTTTCTCATCCATGTGCATCGAAATGCAAAATGGTGGGTCTCTGAGGAAAGCCTTCACTCTCAGCTTAAAAATTAATTTATACAAGGGCTAATTTACTTTTCCTGTAGAAGTTCCATTGAGATGACATTAACAAAACAAAAAGTCTTATAACACATTCTAGCCTAGATGGGATCTGGCACCTTTAGGTTACAGAACACAAATAAGTAAAGTTAGGTACAAGAAGGAGAGCTTAAAATGCCATAAAGCATAGCACATAGTATTAAATGATAATGTTTTGCAGATTGGAGACCACAACGGAGAGATGACAGCTAGTACGAACATTGCACAGCTGAGATCAGTCTTGAGCCAGAAGGAGAAAGGTGACCATCCAGACACTTTGGCATTTTGCCCCGGTTATGAAGTACAAGGTGAGTTTTACTTTTCTAACATCTTTCTTCATTTGATACCCCAAAGCCTGCAAGTAAAAACTAACAAGGAATGTATAATGTATCGCAATAATGTCATCAATTGTAAAGTTTTGATTCTTTTTAAAGAGGAAAAGTAATGAGTGACACAATAAGTTCCTTTATAACTCTGTACACATTGAGTCTCCCTTATCTGAAATTCTTGGGACCAGTAGTGTTTTGGATTTTGGATTTGGGGGATGGATTTTGGGTACAGTGTCCTTCCCAATTCATGGTCAGTCCGTCCTTGACACACACCCCACGAATCGGGGAAAATGCAAATATTCAAGTCCGCGTTGGTTACAATAGTGGCACACTCCTGCGCATGCCATTTTGTCCCTCCACGCTTGCCATGTGCAAAGGAGCAAGACTGCACACTCCAAGTCCATGAACAGGGAGGGACGAGTGTATGTACATTGTATGTTTTTACCTGTATGGTATTGTTTAATGTTTAATAATAATACTAATACTACTACTAATAATAATATTACACATAATGAGAGATCTTGGAGATGGGACCCAAGTCGAAACATGAAATTCATTTATGTTTCATATACACCTTCTACACATAGCCCGAAGGTAATTTTCTACACAACATTTTTCACAATTTTGTGCACGAAGCAAAGTTTGTGTACATTGCACCATCAGAAAGCAAAGGTCTCCCCATCTCAGCTAAATTGTATACACACGATATTCCTGTTGATGCAGCCCAGACTGGCGTTGCAACTGAATTTGCTGAACTTGTCTGCATAAATTTGGGCAGGAGTGGGACGCTGTCTGGATTGTGAGTTGTGTTAATCAAGCCCTGCTTTTTATCTGAAGCTTTTATGGGGCTATAATGACCTCATTCATCAGTTCTAGCATTGATTGGGTTCCCAAGGTCAGACATGTTCCAATCAAGAGTACAAAATGTACTCAAAAAGAGAAAGAAAAAACACTTTTAAGTGGTTAAGGAGGGAGGGAGGGACCAGATAAATCTGGAGAGGATGGGCATTGCTCACCGCCTAAGTTTTCCAGAGCGGAGGGTTCCTTTTTGCAAAAGGAGAAACTAAGGCATTGGGTACAAATATATTATCTGTCCATCTGCAAAATCTGTGTCAGAGTTTCAGGAGGTACTGGCTTTCGAATTTGGAACATGGATAGGAGATCACCAATGAATATGTGGTGCTGTAGGCTGTATTTCGGAGGGAGGAACTGGCAAAATCACCTCTGAGTATTCCTTGCCTAAGAAAACCCTATAGTCACCATAAGTCGACAGACAACATGAAGGCACATAGAAGTGTCAGTCAGAGACCTCCTCCAGTGTCTCACAAACTTACAAACTGCAGAATCCATAAGGTGCGGCCATGGCAGTTAAAGTGAAATTATAGCACTATATGCTCCACGGTCAGGTAGCGTTGCTGGGTTTTTGAAATAGCAATAAAGGATTGTCAAAATGTATGAGATGCAGGATTGACAGGCAGGAAGCAGACATTACTGAGTTTGCATTCTACCAAAACATCAGATGAAAATATTGATTTCAGTTAACCTAGCCATATGTTTCTTGGTAAAAGGAACATATTGTCCATATTCGTAAATAACATGATGTACACATTTCTGTCTTTGGGAAGGGCTCATACCTCCAAATATGGGATTGTTTTGGCATCTTGTTCGGTCTACATAAAAAGAAAGGGTTTCCAAACCTCAAATGGGAGACATTTCTTATAACAGCGTACACCAGCCAGTGCTATAAGGGATAAGCTTTCTGGCCCTCAAATAAGGGACATCCCTTATAATAAGTGCACTGAAAGTGGTGTCAAACTGCTTCAGTTGTGCAGTGTGGATATAACTTATGGCTTTGAACTTGACTTGGCAAGGGGAAGTTGAACCAAGAGGGGAAACTTCTTTACTGTGAGAGCTGTTCAACAGCGGCATAGACTGCCTTGGAGGTTGGTGGACCTTCCTTCTTTGGAGGTCTTTAAACACAGGTTATGTGTCACTGCATGGCAAAATGGGGTTGGAAAGGATGATCTTTGGGGTCTCTTTCGACTGTAAGCCTCCTTGATTCAATGAATCTGCTCTGAAAGCAGAGCCACCATGTCTGAGCTTGGAAGCGAAAGCTGAGTGACCACAGTTGTTGAAGAAACATCTCCAAGGCTTCAGCTATCCACAGAAAGCTGGCTGTGTCCTGCTGCTTCCAGAGTAAACAGCTACCCCCTTAAAGCTCTACAGTGAAGGCTTTCTCTGTCTTGTTTGCACACTTCCAAGGAGACCGAGATCAGCAAACTCCACCCTGCAAGGAAAGCACACACCTTCAGCCAGGGAACGCTGTGCTATGAATCCCGACTGCCAACTGGCTTGAGAAAACAGGGGTCCGTTGTCCCACACAGCAATGTGGGTCTCTTTGCCCTGTTCCTCCTACTATCTATTTTGGCTTTATATTGCCAAGAAATGGCATCACCATAGCTACTCAGTTCCTGAGAGGGAAAGGCAAGGCTTGATGTAAGTTACTTTTTCTACCCTCCCACCTGATCGCCTCACCTTGTGAATTCAAAGTAGGGATGGGAAGAAATCTAATGGAGTTCAACAGCCTTGGAGAAAGTAGCGCACTCACACATAAGACATCTTGCATGGAAATGTGCATGTCACCTGGAGCACTGGCACATTTGTGAGGGTTAAAGCAAGGGGTAGTTGGAAAGTGTAAAATGTGCCCGAAAGGGTGGATGTGTTTTGAAATGCAAACAATTTTAAATGTGCATCACTTTTGAAAAGCAGTAATACCCAGGAATTTGCTTTATCTGTGCATAAGAGAGTGCATAAATTAAGAAAATTGCATATATAAGTATATATATCAGTGTATACATATACAGTATAAGCATATCTATGGAAATTATGGAAATGTGGAAGTTTTTAAATGAATAATGTGTATTTTAGAGCAAGAGATAAATACAGCATCTTGCATCCTGACATGAAACAAGGAAGAAGGAAAATACAAGTATTTTCAATTATTAGTATGTATTTTAAATTATTGTGTGCTACCCTGAGATCTTCAAATCCAGGGCAGGGCATAAATAAATATTAATCTAAATATTAGTTTATTAAAAGTGGACTTTGGATAAATCTGGTGCAATTGAGAATGAAAGATTTTCAGTTTCCTAGTCAAAAGGTTCCCTAGTCAAAGGTGATTTGAGTGTCGGACTAAGTCACTATGAGACCAGAGTTTGAATCCTGCTCACCAGTTTCTTTGTTCAGCAAGGGTTTGCCCTTGCCTGCCTCTGAGGCTGAGAGAGTGTGACTTGCTCAGTGGGTTTCTATGGCCAAGAGAGGATTCAAATCCTTGTCTCCTGGAGTGCAACACTCAAACATCTCACAGCATGTTGGTTCAAATGCTTTTTGGAACGATTGGGAGAATAGTTATTCTTGCTGTGATCATGAAGACAATACACTTAAAGAGACGGGAAATGCACACAGCAAAGGAAAAGCCTTGTTTATCTCAGCCCAGCTGAAGGACGTGGTTGAGCTGCACTAATTATAGTTGTTTAGCTGATTCAAGATGCTGTCCGGGTTAATTACCCCTTTAGCTCCTTTCTCTGGGATTTCTAGTGCGTCTGGCTGTCTGATCTTTCCCTCATTTCAAGGAGCGTCTTATTGTTGCAACAGGCTCAGAGCGTTCAAGGATGAATCCAGGGGCAAGGTCTTGGTGTTCCTTCCTAAATCTAGGATTTTGATCCTGTCCACGGGATGCTTTGTGCAGAGAGACAGTGATGGGCTGCTACTAGTCACATAGCCGGATAGGACAAAAATATGTGATTTATTTCAGCTTCTGAGGAAAGGGAATAAATTCCTGTGGTGGATGGAGCCAAAGGCAAAAGGAGTGGGGTCACAAGTTTGTTATTGTGTGTTTTCAAGTCGTTTCCGACTTACAGCAACACTAAGACTGCCCTATCGCAGGGATTTATTAGCAATATTTGTTCAAAGGGGGTTTGCCATAGACTTCCTCTGAGGCTGAGAGAGTGTGACTTGCCCCCAAATCACCCACAAGTTTCCCATGACTGAATGAGAATTTGAACCCTGGTGTCCTAGAGTTCTAGTCCAACACTCAAACCACTAGACAAGAATTTCATTGGCTGGAAATAAAACAAGCCATGCTTCTGTTTAGGGAATCTACTTGGTGGCATGGATCTCATACCCTCCAACTGTTCCATATGGTTGTTAACTGCCCTCGAGTCGATCTCGATCAATGGCTGCCCTATAGATGAGACATCTTCAATACTCCCTGTCCTCCACTACTGTACTTAGTTCTTGCAGATTGATGCCCATGGCCTCCCTGATGAAGTCCATCCACCTAGTGTGTGGTCTACCTCTCTTTCCTTTCACCGTTCCTAGCATTATGGTATTTTCTAATGATCCATGTCTTCTCGCGATGTGGCCAGAGTATGACAGTCTCATTTCAGTCATCTTGGCTTCCCAGGAGCTCTTAGGTCTAATCTGTTCTATGATCCATTTGTTCGTCTTTTTGGATGTCCATTGTATCCTTGACACTCTTCCCCAGCACCACATCTCCAATGAATTTATTTTCTTTTTATCAGTTTTCTTAACTGTCTAATTCTCGCATCCATTGGGGAACACAATGGCTTTTATGATTCCAACTTGGGTGCTGAGTTGTATGTCTATGCTCTTGAGGACCTTTACTAGTTCTTTCATAGCTGCCCATCCCATTCCTAGCCTCCTCCTGATTTTTTGACTGCAGTCCCCATTCTGATCAACGTTTGATCCAAGGTACAGGAACTATTTCTGGTGTCATCTGGTAGATTTATGGTGTCATCTGCATATCTTAGATTGTTGATATTCCTTCCTCCTATTTTCCCTCTTCTGTGTCCAAGCTATAGTGGCACATTGCCCGGTCCCATATTGGCAGAGGATTAATCCCCTGTCCTCCCATTTTTTCCCACTGTCTTTAAAGTATCTTTCTCTCTTCCTCCTTCTCTCTTTGTTCTCATCTCACTTCAGTTGCTGCAGACCTGAGCACAAAGTAGTTTTCACTCAGTTAACTCAGCAAAGGGGAGGTGGAATCTTGTCCTTCCCAGTAGGCTTTGGGCAAAAGCAAACTTCTGCGGCTTCTCCTGCTTGTGCATTTTTTCCTCCATCAAAACTTTGGCCATCTTCTTGACTACATTCTGCTGATGTAGCTTGGCCACACCAGTTTCCATCTATGAAATGTCAGAGGGAGTATGTTTGCCTCTGTGATTTTAAGAGTCAGGAGAGCTTCCAGATGAGAAAATTCCATGCCTCCTTGAGTCCTGGAGCTCCTGTTTTCCTGTTTGAAATTTCACCTGCCAAAACAAACCATGACAAGGTAGATTTGGGACTGTAAACAGGACTTTAAGAAGGCATTTTGCTGTAGTGGCCAAAAGAAGCCATAAAGCAGGGCAGAAGAGTTTGCACTTGTGTTTTGATGAATCTCAAATTTTGTCTTGTGTTTTTGCAGCTGCAAAGTGCTGCTCCCTCTTGAATGCAGCCCTTCAGATCTGATCCGAACAAAAATGCACCCCAGCCTCAGAAAGCTTATCCAGGGCCCCTTTCTGTTTGTGTAGCTGTGTGGTTTCCTCGCAAGTTGTTTTGGGATCTAAACTGCTCACTAAGGGAAGTACGTTCCTATCAGCTTTGAAATGCTCAGTAAAATAAGGCCCAGTCCTGACAGTGAAAATAATCCAGGATGAATCTGGGTTGAATCATTGTTGTTCACATGCATTTTGAATGCGCCTGATTTATTGGGGGGGAGGGGCAAAAGTATATACATAACCCATGATAATGTCAGGTTCCCCCTCAATGTTTTTTTCTCTCTTCAGATTTGCATTGTTTTGTTGGCAGTGTGAACAACCGATGCAAATAGACCCAGGATAAAACTCTGCATGCCTTGAATGTGTTTTGAGACCATGCATTCATTCATGCACACAAGACTGAAACAAGCCACGATTTACATCCCTATCCTGAAAGCTAATTAGACCTTCGGATGAGTTATCACTCCAGTTTTGAAGGCTGTTTTTTGTCCTTTGAGCATTAAAGGATGATCCTTTTTTTCCTTGCTTGACTTTGAATGCCCCTCTTGGGAAGACGACGAAGAGAGGCAAATGATTACGCCAGTTCCATGTGGATTCTGGAAATGTCGGAGCAAAGCTCAAAAGACGAGGTCACATTTTGATCTTCTTGATCTCTGTTCCCAGCCAAGCAGTTTCTAACTCAGTTCTCTGACCTCTCCAACTTTGGTCTGTTAGCTGTGTACATATTTGCATCCTCTTGAAGTTACAAGGGTCAGAGTTTTTGTTACTAAAATGGACATAAGCTTATACCTTGAAACCTGGATAATGCCGGTCAGGGCTTAAATGCATTTGCCTATCCCAATGGGGGCAGCCGCATTGTATCATTGGGATCTTGGTAGGTCGATGCTGCCATGAGTCTATTGAAATGAAGTGGAGAGTAGAGATGTGGGGAATATTCACACATCAAGACCATTCTGCTGATAATAAAAAAGTGAACTAGGGCTGCATCCGTACTGCAGAAATAATCCAGTTTGACAGCACTTTCACCTCTCTGGCTCAGTGCTATGAAATTCTGGGATTTGCAGTTTGTGAGACATTTAACTTTCACTGCCAGAGATCTGGTGTCACAACAAACTACAGTTCCCAGGATTCCATAGCACAGAGCCATGGCAGTTAAAGAGGTGTCAAACTGGATTGTTTCTGCAGTGCAGAAGCAGCCTGTATGTGTGTGTTGTGCACCTTCAAGTCATTTCCAACTTGAACATTTACATTTACAACCGCAAGGTCATGGGATTTTCTTGGCAACGTTTATTCAGAGGAGGTTTGCCATTGTCTTCCTCTGAGGCTGAGAGAGTGTGGCTTACCCAAAGTCACCCAATGGGTTTCAGGGCCAACATTCTCCAACATTCAAACAGCTACTGCAAGCCTTTTCACCTCCTGTGAGATGAAAAAGGCCACTGCTCCAGTACCAGCATTATATGTACATACACATATTAAGGAGAAGCGGCATTGTGTAGTGGTTGGAGCATTGCACTGGGAAATTCTGATAAATAGTGGGAAAATTCTGGTTGTGCTAATGTGCCCTTGTGTGATCAATTTGCACGTCTGCAAAAGGAATGGTGCTGGAGGAACTGGGTGAACTTGCAAGTGAAAGGGTTGCGGTGAGATGTTGGAAGTTCCAGGCAGGAAGAACTCCTGACACTGGTGCACAATCTGCACATACAGGGGATCCTCCCAAGTTCCTGCCCTGATCTGGAGCCAAGAGGGGACTCCTTTTACTCCAGATTGGAGCACAGATTGGACCCATGTTTTGCCCTTTTCATCTGAACAGGTCAATGCAGGAATGAAGTGGGGGCATTTCTTTTCCTCCATGCAGGCCTCACCATTGGCATGCAATGTTAGCCCTAATTCCCTTTCTTCCTGATATGCAAGAAAGGTGCATCGTGAGCATCCAGGAGAGGAAATGGAAGCAGCCGACAAATGGGTGCTCTCTTGTGCCAGTTCAGAAAAGCCTCTGTGGCTTTTGGCCAGGGAGATTTCCCAGCAGTCCATTCTAAGTGCCCCATAAACATTTCCCTCCTGAGTGGGAACTGAAATGGAGGCTGAAGTAGGAAAGCTGGAGATAATGCAAATGAATATCTCTGGAGAGAGAGGTTCTGCTCCATCTCTCCGTTTTAGGATTGGAAATTCTGTAGGAGCATTTTACAAAAGTTTCTGGGTACCCACCCTTTTCACTTGTTTTTCCCCAGATGTTTAGTTTCCTTGTCCATAGCCTAAAGAATCAATCTTTCTTTCTTTCTTTCTTTCTTTCTTTCAGTCTGTTGTTACAACTGTGCCAAACCTGTATTTGAATATCTAAATAACCAAATTCTGGAGAGCCACTATGGGGTAGTGGTTTGAGCAGTGGACTAGGACTCTTGGTGACCAGGGTTCAAATCCCCGCTCAGTTATGGAAACCTTGGGCAAGTCACACACTCTCAGCTGTAGAGGAAAGTTATAGCGGTGAACTCCCTCAGAACATATCTTGCCAAAATAGGTTTGCCTTAGGCATAAGTCTGAAATAGCTTGCATACCCACAGCGCCAGTTAATGTTCTGAGTTCCCCCAAATGTGAAGACCTCTATTTCATATGTGTTTCTTTCCTATTCACAGAACACTGAAGATGGGAACTCAGTTTTGCTGATAAAATACAATTCTCCCTATCGGTTAATGCTTTCTTGCAACTGTGGCTGCATCCACACTGCAGAAATAATGTGTGGCTTTTAGCTGCCATGGCTCCATGCTATGGGATCCTGGGATCCTCCATGTTATGGGGACCTGATAGTTTGTTGTGGAGGAGCACTATGACTGCAAATCCCAGAATTCCACAGCATTGAGCCAATGGCAAACTGGTGGGGGTATGTTTTTAAATAAAGAATTACTGCATTATGGTTTGAAAAATCTGCAAACTGTCCTCTGCGTTTCTAAAAATAGGGATGAATAGCGCTAGTCAGCTAAGTTGTTCAGTTGATGTTCTCCAGGAAGTTTGGACTCACTAGATTAGAGACCTTGAGAAACCCTTAAAGACAGAGCAAGCATTTAGAAATGCCCCTGAGGTTTTCTGCTTGTCTGCAGTACCTTCTGCTAAACATGCCAATAACTATGTGGAGGAGGGTGGAGGGAGGAGAAAAGTCCTGAGTAATGCATGAGGTTTTATTTTTCCTCTCCAACTGTTGGGTTTCCCAAGTCAGAGGGTGGTGGTTCATCAGAGAGAAATAGGAAAATAGGACACCATTTATGGTTCTTTTTAACTCTGAATATCAAAACTATCCTGGATCACTAGTGGCAGGTTTGGGGTACGGATGGTTGGAGGGATAACCTGAAGACGGCAATTGCAAGGAACTATTAGAAAGGAACCTGATGTTGCTTTTGGAATCTGTTCTAAAGATGTCCAGCCCTGGAGAGACACATGAGCCTTTTCAACTCTTGGGTATGTAACATTTTCTTAGTCTAAAATGCAGAAGAAGACATGAAACCAACCTTTATATTCCTTGCTTCGTCTAGATCATAAATATTATCCGATTCATCTCTTCTTGCAGTGTCAGGGGGTTGGTGATGGTGTAAGTCAGTCAATCTGGGGTTTTGGAGATGAGAGCTGGTGTTCGGTCTCACCTCTGGACACCTTTTTTTGGTCTTAGCAAAAATGGTGTGTTCTCCGCTTGGGTTTCCAGTCTATAAATCCTGCCTCGCTGGATTGTTGAGCTCATGAGATTGTGGCTGAGCTGACAAACTGTGATGGGAAAGTTCTTTGCAAATGTAGAAATGTTGCATGAATCAATAGGAATCGACGTTACAGAGAGTGTGTGTCAAAGGGAGTGAGTTAATTCTGAGTGAGACTTCGGCTCAGGCACTTTGAGAACTGTTTTTGTTGGGCCGGGGTGTTCCCACTTGGTTTTCTCACCCCGTATCCCATCATCCGGGTGAGAGATAAAAGCTCCTCAGTACTTTGGCCACTTTAATTGCACTTAGCGGAGAGGCAGGAGGTGACGGAAAACTGGCCGTGTGTTTGTGTGCATACACACGTAACGTTTTGGAAACGTTTGAATGCACCCTTCGAAAAAGAACTGCTGACTCAGAGAGCGAAAGTGTGATCGCTGCAATTGCAAACCATAAAATCTGAAACACGCATCATCAGTAAAACAATGGAATTCCTTTCAGATAGCAATGGCAAGGCGTAATAATGGCTGTTCTAAGTGGTGTGTTTGGCAGTTAGAACATTTGATTAAAACGGTTTCCAAGGGCCACTTACAAGCTGTGGGATCTGGCAGATTTCTTTGCGGGTGATAGTGCCGTACACTTAGGACAATACCTAAAATAGCTCTCTAAACTTTGAGATAGTGGACACTTTCAATCAATTGTGGGCAAACCGAGAAGGAGAAGGTGCTTCCTTGAATGGAGCTGCTTGCATATTGTGTTATATGTTTGTTTTGTCAATGGTGACTAGTGCTTTCCAAACCAGTAGACTGGTAAATCTGGTACAGGTTATAGTCTGAACTATAAAGATCTCTAGGTCCTCCAGAGCAATTATTTGGTCAAGATCTGCCAGACGTTGACTATGAAATTGCATTGGGGGACCTACAGATGCCTAGGAAAATGTTCTCTCGAGGACTTTCTAGCAGGTCCTCCAGTGTGACTTTTGGGAGACGTTGACCACAGAGTCATGCTGGAGGAACTAGAGGTTCCTAGAAGGAACATATGAATCATATTCATGAATAATCAAATCCGTAAAAGCCAAAGCTGCAAATGTGGAGGACCAACTGTATATGCAAATATTCCAAGACACTTATGGCCCCAAACATTTCGGATACAGAAGCTTCAACCTGTAAATGGTTAATTTGTATTAATTATACACATAGAACTACCTGTGTTTATTTCATCTGGCCCATTTCTCTTTGCTTTCTGGGAGGCCAAATTCAAGAGGGGAACCCTGGTCCCAGAACACTGAGTTTTCCCTCTCCTCAGCATAATCTAAAAGCCATTGGAAATAGCTCTCTCTCTTTATTGATGTCTTGATTTCAGAAGCTCTCTTTGCTCTTAAGAGAGGAAGACACAATGGACAGGGAGGACTTGCACTTGGCATCCAGTTATATTTTTCTGAGCATCTTTAGTTAAGTGGTCCATTGCTCCTGGGGCCAATGCGAGGCACATGGCAACCTGCGTAATGCATTCAAATAGCATCCATCATTAGTCCTCCTCTGGAAAATAAGCACATTCCCAACATGCCAACTATTATTCCATTTCATTAAATAATTTGTTGTCTTGTTCCTTCTTTTCTCCAGACTTGGAACAGTGTCGCATTTGAAAAGTAATTCATCTTTGTTCCCCATGACAATGTAACTTGGGGATATTGCCAACTGCATTGCTGTTGCTTTTTGTTACTTCTCCCGCGCCCAAAAAACCCCAAGTCTTAGGTAAAATGGCATAAAACTGGGGAGGGGAGATCCAATTCTGTCACAATCTCTTTTTAAAATGACATTAGAAAGTCCAAGGACATCCTCCTAGTTGCATTAAACGAATAAATGTTTGCCACCCTCTCATTATCTTGCTTTTAAAACTTCATACGCCTTCAATGCCTTTTTAAAGAAACAGCTCATTACAGATAGCTAGGAGTGTAAATACTAACAGATATGTCAGTTTTATTCCATTGTAACTGTCATTGTAAGGAATCTTGAGATTTGTAGTCCAATTGAGTACTAAGAATTATCTTCTAGGAAGTACTAGTCTATTCCCCTGCATTATGGTTCCCAAGGGACCCTGAAAAGTAGGCTTCAAATTTCAGGATCTTTCCAGGGCTTGAGATTTCCAGGCTTAACTCTGAGACTTAAGGATGGCCAATAGTGATATCAGTAAGTGTTTTGGATGAAGTACCAACCACAGTTTCTCAAGACTTGTTCATCTACACTGTAGAACTAATGCACATTGATACGACTTTAAGCATCATAGCTCTATCCTATGGAATCCTGTTTTGTTTTTTTGGTTTTGCAAGGCCTTGGGCCTTCTCTGTCAAAGAGCGCTGGTGACTCACCAAACTACAAATCCCAGGATTCTGTAGGATGGAAGCCATGGCAGTTAAAGTGATGTGAAACTGCATTATTTCTGCAATGTAGCTGCACACAGAGAGAGCGCACAAATGAATCAGTGTATTCTTTGGAAATTATTGTTCATTGCAACACATGTATGCAGAAACATATTTTCCTGTTTGGAAATTGAGACAGAAACCTTAGCTGATGGGACTGTTTCCAGATTGAGGTGAAATGAGGAGATTATTCCTTTTCACTTCCTTAGGGAGACAGGATAAGGAAGCTTTCATGCAGGCTACTTGCTTCTAGCCCAAATGTGGATGCAGTGCCTAGTGGAGGGTGAATCCTGGCACCACGACTGAGAAGAAGCAAGCTAACTAAGTAAATCCATAGATACTCGAGTGTCTTTCCACATTGCAGTAAATCAATTAATGCTTACAAATTGTATCAAGATGCAGTTCTGCTAGATGAGCTATAGATCTGAACACAGGCCTTTCCTCTCATCGAGAACTGAGTCCACCAAAAGAGGAGAATTTGCACCCCTATCTTCCACCTGCAGATGACCCATAAAAACTGGAGACTCAGGGACAGGTCCTGAGATCAAGCAACCCTAGTGAAAAAAGAGAGAATGAAGGATTAATTATTTAAACTGTGTATCATAGATTCGTGGAGTTGCCAAAAATCAGCAAGTGACTTGAAGGCACACAATGAGAGAGCCTCGGTTTCAGGGGAGAGAGCTTTCCAAGCAGAGAAATCTTGGTGTCTCAGCAATTACAAACCATGACAATTAAAGTGGTATTGAAATGCTGTAATTATGTCAAACTAATAGATCCAAGGTCATAGGGGGAAATGCAAAGATGGTTTCCAATGCTGACTAAAGGAAAGTCGAAGCGAGTGACAATTACAGATAGAATCTCCCTTACTCAGAAATCCGCAATACTCCAAAATTGTTTGTGGGACCCAATTCTTCTCTTGGCTGTCAGAGGAATCTGAACCCCATCAGCGAAAGGGCTGCTCCCCTTCTATGTATCATTTGCTGCATCATTTACCAGCACTAAAGCTGGTCTTGTAGCAGTGTCATGTGTCAGTGTCCAGCACCACAAGAACCCTTGGAGAGGCATGGAAGTGCACCTAGTTTTGGAGCAAGACTGATTGCAGAAATAAAGTGGTTTGATACCATGTTACCTTTCATGGCTCTATGATGTGGCATCCTGGGATTTGTAGTTTGTTGTGGCGTTGGAGCCCTTTGATAGAGAAGGCTAAATATCTCACAAAATTACAAACCCCATGAGCCATGGCAGTTAAAGCGATGTCAAATTGCATTGTTTCTGCATTGCAGATGAAGCCTAGCATTATATATCTCTGGAAATTCAATATGCAGAATGATCTTGTAATACCTTTTGAGACTAACTGAAGGAAAGAAGTTGGTAGCATGAGCTTTCAAAGACATTAGCCTGTTTCTTACCATATCTCTGTTTTTCACTGAGATGTAGCAGCTGGGATACAGTTGGTTTTGCATGCCTGCAAAAACTGGTGGTTCCTAGTTACATGAGACAGGTTTTAGGCCTTGGTCCAGTATTGTTGGTTTCGAAACTGGTCTTCTAGGTGTTTTGGACTTCAGTCCCCAGAAGTCCTAGGCAGATTGGCCAACAGTCAGTACTTCTGCAGGGACCAAAGTTTGGGAGCCACAGGGACTATTAAATGAGTTATCCAAGGTGCTGAACAATAGCACCATAGATAGCTCACTTGCAACTATACAAAAACTAGGCATGATTTCTCTGACCTGCCATCAGCTTCACAAGGTGGAGCTATGCTGGTGTAGGAGATGGTAGCATGAGGAATGAGGCCACAGACAGCCATGAAAGAACCAAAGCGCTGGAGAAATGTGGTGCTTAGGGATGGTATGTTTTTTCTCTGCCTTCCCTTGCTGCTAGGTGGCCCTTACAAAAGCATACCCACTAGCTAAGTTCATCAGAACAATTCTGGTCACAGAACCATAGAACCCACAGAGTTGGAGGAGACCCCAAAGGCCTTCCAATCCAACTTCATTCTGCCATGCAAAAAGACACAGCACAAGCAATCCCAACAGATGGCCCTCCAGTCGAAAGCCTCCAAAGAAGAAGACTCCACCACTCTCTGAGGCAGCGTATTCCACAGTCAAACAGCATTCTCTTAGCTTAGCCTCCATCACAGTGTTGTTGTGAAAATAATCAGTAGAAGAGGAAAGAGCCAAGTACTACTATGCCTTCTTGAGCTTGTAGGAAAGCTGGGGCACTAATGCAGCTAACACATAAATAAAATGGCTGTTCTTTTTATTGTATCTTTCAGGGGCCAGACCAAAGAGGACTCAGAGGACCAGGATGAATAGCCTCGATCTCCTGAGATTTCCATCGGAAAAGGTAAAAGGAGATGTTGGCTGGGAGCAGAGAATGGTGGGCCTCAGGCTGAGCATTGGAAAAGTCGATAGGCATCTTCCCTCTGTCTAATCTGAACAGCAAAAACAATGCAGTATGGCACCACTTTAACTGCCGTGGCTCCATGCTATAGAATCCTGGGATCTTTAGTTTGCTGTGGCACCAGAGCTTTCTGACAGAGAAGGCTACAGATCACAGAAGTCCATTGCATTGAACCATCATTGAAAGCAGTGTCAAACTTCATCATTTCTGCAGTATTAAACCAACAGCTTGTCTGTGGATTGTGTTATCTGGGGAAAGTGCACTGAGCAGATACTGCTAGAATCAAGGGGATTACTTCTTGATAATTTAGAGAAGCAGGCAGGCCAAAAGGGGACTCTATTTGTGCTTCTTTTGCAATATATCCTTTGTACGGAAGATAAAGGGTTGGTCCTCCCATCTCCCCTCGCTTCACACATAAACGTATTTCTGGCAGCTTAGATGCATCCCATTACTGTAGGATTCCATGTTCTGGGAGCCAGAAGTCAACAGAAGCCTTGTATGAGATGAAGGCCTTGAGCTTAGAGAACGGTCCCTTTGTGAAACACTGGCAGCAAGATATTAATGGCTGTGATTATCTGCTTCTCTTGGGAGCAAACCTAAGTTCAGTCCTATACACTAAGCCCGCTCTGGAAATGTTTTAGTGCTCTTGAACATCATCTCTTCCTTGCAGGGTCATTTGTTTGCTTTCTTTCTTTCTTTTTTCCCTCCTCCTTATTCTTCTGCTCCCTTCCTCCCTCTCCTTACATCTTTCTTGCAACATGGGCACCAATTCTTAGACAAAGCATGGAAGTCCTGTCCCACTCCTCAAAGACACTGTCTCCTTCATGTTGATATTATCTGGCTCTGGATTTCATAGAGCCCTGGTGGTTTTATTTCATTATTCCAGAGCTTCCCAAACTTTGGTCCTCAAAGTGTTTTGGGCTTTAACTTGCAGGAGCCCCAGCCAGCTTGGTCAATGGCCACGGATTCTGGAAGCTGAAATCCATAACATCTACAACTCTGGAGACCAGGGTTTGATTCCAGTCTTGGCCACAAAACCCGCTCGGTTACATTGGGCAAGCACACTCTCTCAGCCTCAGGGGATGGCAAGGGCAAATCCTTTCTGATGGAACTTGTGGAGAAAACCCCATGATAGGGTCCCTTTAGGGTTGCCATGAGTCAGAAACGAGACACAAAGGCACAGGACAACAACAACAACAATAGTGTAGAAGAGGGGATTTGGGTAGCTGTATCTACAAAAATGTCCTCTTCGACTGGGCCATTAGAGGTACATAAACCAGGTTGCTTGCTTCACTTGGCAACCCTACCCAAGGGTCTTTTTTTGCTACAGTTATACTTTCTTGTTCTTCTCAGGACCGGAATGGAGAAACCCACCCCTCAGCAGATCTCAAAATCCCTGGGAGAGATTTCTTGTCGCTACCCGTCCGAGCCAATAAATACAGGGAAAACCAGTCTGTTTTGGAGGGCAAGCTTCCGGTGTCCAGAGAGTGCCCCCTGGAAACAAGCGATGTCCGAGTCCAAGTGTCTCAGCTGGTAAGGAGGGAGCCCACTCTTAAAGAGAGCGTGGCTACCTAATTTCTCTCATCTTCTATACTTGTCCGTGCTTTCTTCTCTTCCGCTTATTGCTGAGATTATATTAATTATTATGGATGTCACCTTGAATGTCTGAGGACAGAGAGGCAAGGAATTAATGAGGTTTATAAATAAATGCCATGCATGAAAAGAAAGCAAAACAACAACCGTCCAACCCCCCCTGCAATCTCCTCAATCTTAATGCAGCAACACTTTAAGTTTCAAGATACAAATAAATATGAAGTCCTTTTTCCTGGGTCACGTCAGGGATATAACTGGTATTAGGGAGAGCTGAGAGTAAAATCTTGTTTTATCTTGTGAGCTACCTTGGGTCCCTTTCTGGGAGAAAGGTGGCATAAAAATGAAATGAAATGAAATGCAAAAATAAAAATGGAAGTGGGATGAAACCCAGGGCTGTAAGAGAGAGCTGCAAAATGAATTCACTGACATCTCCCCGATGACATTTTGTTTCAGTCCCAAATTGTTTGCAATGACCTAAAACTTGAATTGCACATTTAGTGCAGTCTAGACATCCAAACAAAAGAGGAAAGGCAAAGTGATCAAGGGAATGAGAGTACAGCAAAAAGAAGAGGATAGATCTGCCGGGGAAACTGGCCCCTGGCCCTTGTTCAGTTGCCCACCTTGGGTTGCCCATTTAAGTTGACAGTTCCTTTTGCCCAAGGAATCTGTATGCCAGGGTTGTTTTTGTCAGGTACCTTTCTCTCTGACTAGGCCATTTATACTTAAGTAGAGAGAAAGATGGTCAGCTTCGGCGAGGGATGACGATTTACAGACGCACATCCCTTCGATATGTTTAGATACCAAGCCATTTTTAAAGCAAGCAGTTAGGAGTAAACGCCTGCCAACACCGAGCAGCTTTCTTTCCTTTCCCTTTTTATTTTTTAAAGACCTGTTAAGAAATAACAAGGGGAAATTATGGACATATTGCCATCTCGCCGCTGGAGGCAAGAAGTGTTGGCCCTCCATATCTGTGGCTTTGACGTTTCCTAGGGATCTCTGGATCCTCCAATGCAACTCTGCCAGAAGTTGATGATAGAGTTGTGCTATAGAACCAGGAAGCTCCTAGAGAAACACTTCTATAGGTATTTGTAGGTCCTCCAGCATGATTCTATGATTAACATCTGACAGTTGTTGACCACAGAGTTGCACTGGAGGACCTAAAGATACCTAGAACGATGTTCTCTCAGATAAAAAGAATAGTGTTGTTCTCATTTTTCCACATTCATGGGAGTCCCCCACTCCTAACCCCAGCAAATGTGAAGGGGCCAGTGTAGAAGTCCCAAGTTAAGTAAGTGAATCCATTTGTTATGGAAGCGACTTAAGTCCAAGCCAGGTTTAAATCAGTCGTGTCAAGTCTACATCACTGGTCCTCTGCCTCTTGTTCTGAAACTGTTGATGCTTTCCTGAGCAAAGGAGGAGGAGATCACCCCATTCTAACAAAGAAAGAGTTTCCTGAGACAGAAGCATTCTTCTCTATTGCTGCAGCCTGAGCTGACCTTGCACAGACTGCTTAAGAAATTGCAAGGGCTGAAAGTTATTATTATTCTTTGCTAGAGGCAACCTGGATTAGCAAGTCAATGCCCAGATGGTGTGTCATGCAACCCTCAAGCTTAGAAAACACATTTTAAGGGTGAATGAGAGGGCTGACTAGGCAGTCTTTGCCAACTCTTCTGCAAATTTCCAAACCATTCAAGGCCCTCTCGTGTGTCATCACCTGAGATGGTGGTGGGACCAAGAGAAAGCCTTTCCATGAGGATCACAAAACTCAGGCAGGTTCCTATAGAGAAATACAGTCTGCCACACAGTCTAGAGCCAAGGCTTACATCACTGTGTGCATGGGCCTTCAGGTTGTCTGTTGACTTATGGTGGTCCCATGAATCTGATTGGTTTGGCCACTTCCTCTAAAATATTCATATCTGGTCTCCCTTTCAAGTACTAACCAGGGCTGACCCTGTTTAGCTTCCAAGATCAGGTAGAGTCTGGTGTGGCAATGTGATAGCCATCTTTGCCTTCCTGTGTTAAGAGATTAAGTTCATCTGGTTCATTTCCCATCCTCTGTGCATTGGTGTGTATGTGTGTACTTGCGCGCCTTCAAGCCACCTGTCAGCTTAAGGCAACTAGGGTTATCTTAAGCAAGGAAGACTCAGAAGTGATTTGGCCAGTTCCTTCCTCTGAAATAAAGCCTACAGCACCCCATATTTGTTGGTTGTCTCCGATCCAAGTACTAATCAGGGTTGATCCAGTTTAGCTTCCAAGATCAGATGGAATCTGTTTGTTCCCACCTGAATAAACAGATCCCATCTGATATGTTATGTTATAACCCCTGGAATCAGGGGTTATGATATAAACATGGCACAATTATACTAGTTTGATACCCAGAAGTCCTGGGATTTGTAGTTTGGTGAGGCACTTGAGTGAGATTGAGACCAATCCAAAGGCAATGCAGAAAGCATTTGAGGCCACCTGTGGGCTCCTGGCTATTCATTTTTTAAATCTCTATGCTAGGTAAGGAATAATGACAAATAGATCCATTAAGTTTTGTGTTTCAAGCTGCCAACGTTGTTGAGCGGACATAAATTTCAATTTCCTTAATTATCTGTTTTCATTATTGAATTGTTTGGGTCTTCTTAGAATTAAGTATCGATTGGCTAAGATTGTGTAAATAAACTCCCTTTTGGGAAGGAGAATCAACCAAGATATTATGTTTTTCTGAGAAAACCAGCCATATAATCAGAAGAAGGTTTTTATCTCCAAATGGTTGGCTTCAGCTAACGTTCCACGGCCGAGCCGGGATTCGAACTCTGGTGTCCAGAGATATAGTCCATCCTTCAAACCACTGTGCCACTCTGGCTCTCAATAAGGATAGTGCCCATGCCAATTGAAAGCAATCCTTGCAGGGGAAACAGTAGCCACATGGACAATGTGATGATTTTGCTTTGGGATTCAGTCCAAACTTGAAAGGACCTACCCAATGTTACACTGAGGGAAGTAATGGTGCCACTCTCTTCTGCTTTGGTCAGACCTCTCCTGGGATCCTGTGTCCAGTTCTGGGCACCGCAATTAATCCTCTGACAGAGAGCTTTGGGGTCACAACAAACTGTAGTTTCCAGATTGCCATGGCAGTTAAAGTGGTGTCAAACTGAATTATTTCTGCAGTGTGGATGCAGCCATAGTCCACCGATCAAACCACTAGACCATGCTGGCTCTCCCTTAACCTTGAATAGGTGGCAAAAATTCCCTCACGTCCCCTATTTGGGAGCAATTTGAGACAAATATTGCCATGTTTTGCCCAGTCTTGCTCTAACATTGTATGTGGATTAGGTTGTCTTCATGCATTCTTCCACTTCCTAACCTCTGGAGACCTGAACAATGTGGTCCTCATGCATCGCTCCCATTGTGACTAACATGGGAATCATGCAAGAACATTAAAATCCCTTTTGTTTTGCTGGTTCTCTGATGGTGTCCTTTCAAAACAGAACAACTGCAGGATAAAAGGGAATAAATCCAAGACAGATTTTGATCGCTAGAATCCAAATATTTGATTTTTCTGGGAGTCTGGAAATCTTCATTTGTCCATTTTTTTATTGTCCCTCGGACATTCCTACAGAGCATCTTGGGGCTGTTTCTAAAACCATCTAGCTCCCATCCAGAATAGTGAAATGAATCTCTCTATCTCTTATAAGCAAATAAAAAAGCTACATCTTCCTGCTGATGTTTGTTCCAGATTCATTTATTACTTCTTTATAGCATTTTCTTTCTGCTCAATGATTGGGAAGTCCTGCATAAAAACACGAAGAAACAGTCCCTGCTTTCAGTCTTAAAAGGCCTGACGCAAAAGGAAAACAAAGTGACTCAGACCCAGGTTTTTGAATGTTAGCGTTACCTCTTTCCAGTTTTTTTGGGGCCAGTTATTGCACTTTGAATGTCAATATATATATATTTAACAAGAATATAAATTATACATTATTTCTTGACACATGTATATTGTCTCAAAAGCTCCATGCATCCAATTCAGTGTCGGTCCAGGACTGGATTGCAGAACTCTTCTGCCTGTACTGTTCCATATTTCTGCAACATTTGGTGCAATCTTAAAGCCCTAAGTAAAATTTTAAAAATACACAAAAGAAGCAAATGCAATACAGACATTATACAGTACAAAGAATTTACCTTTTCTTCGTGGTGGTTGTTGTGAGTCGCCAGTTCGGTGAGTCGCCAGTGTGGTTGTTATTGCGTGCCATCAAGTCATTTCCAAGTTATGGCGACGCTATGGTGAACCTATCGTGGGGTTTTCTTGGTAAGATTTGTTCAGAGGAGGTTTGACATTGCCTTCCCCTGAAGCTGAGACAGTGTGACTTGACCAATCTCACCCAGTGAGTTTCCATGGCTGAGCATGGATTTGAACCCTAGACTCCAGAGTCTTAGTCTGAGACTCAAAACACTACACCACACTGGCTCTCTTTCATATATTAATATATTAGTTTTAATATTTTAGTATAGTATAATGTTGTGTTTTATTGATTTCTTCTTGGCTATAAATGATGATGATCATCATCATCAGTTATAGTGTTTGAGTAAGAAACAGAGATGGATGGAAGAGGGAAGGAGTAGCATAGCATTTCCCAAGAGCTGTCTGTCCTCTACATCATAGGGATTCGTACCCGTCTCCAACCTCACTGCTCTTTGGAAAGCAACTCCTAACAAAATTGGGATCATCTTTTATAATCCGTATTACGATTTGCCGACTACAGCAAGAAAGTCAAAAAGACCTCTAATGCGTAGTGATATTAAACCTCTTACTGATTCTGCTTTGAGTATGATCTGAATTAATCCAAATATTAAAGTGCTTTTCTTGGCTTAACATTCGCCGTGGGATGGAGAAAGCCAGGAGGGCTCTAAATATATAGTTTTGTGATTCTGAGTATTAGTGGACACTTGGGGAAATCTTGACAGTCTATATATTTGGCTCTGCTTTGCTCACTCTTTCCTGTTGCATCCTGCTACCTTCAGACTCTTTTTAAAAAATGCCACATACAACCTTTTATGTAAAAAATAGCTTGTACAATTTAAATACACTATTTAAAGCTTAGACTTCCAGCAATATCAAAGGAGGTGCACAGTTTTACAAAGGCAAATATTCTCTAGTCCTGAGATTCCTAGTTTGTTGTGGCACCAGAGCTCTCTCTGATGGAGAAGGCTAAATGTCTCACAAAACTACAAATCCCAAATTTCCATAGCATCATGGGGCCATGGCAGTTAAAACAGTGTTAAAACAGTTTGTACGTGGTTTTATTTTTATTGTTAGTTTTGTTTGTTGCTTGCTAGGTTTGTCTGTCCTTGTACGCTTTTTTAGATATGCTAATGCCCTCTTCTGTATCTTCACCAAATGTAACCATGGTCAGAACAAATGTGTGTGTGTGTGTGTGTGTGTGTGTGTGTAAAAAGGTGATATATGCACGTTTCCTATTTATATGTGTATCTTACATATTTATCCCAGCTCTCTTAGCTTAGAGGCCACTTTGGAAGGATAAGAAAAGTGTTTTCACACTCTTCCTAAAAACAGCAAGAGTGGGAACTGATCACAAATTTGAGGATAGTAATTCCATAGCAACGCCGTCTCATGTGTCCATCGAGTGGATTTCTGCAGGCAATATTATCCTGCTCTATTCTAGAAGTCACCGTTTAAATACTTGAAGGGATGTCATATTGAGGAGGGAACAAGCTTGTTTTCTGCTGCTCCAGAGACTAGGACCCAAAGCAATGGATGCAAGCATGAACTTTCCAAGACTTAAATCTACTTCCTTCCAGATGCATCTGAGGAAGTGGACTTAAGTTTTGGAAAGCTCATGCTGCCAACTTCTTTCTTTCAGTTAGTCTCAAAGGTGCCACAAAATGTCTCTTTGTCTTTATTCCAAGGAGGTTTGCCAGTGCCTTCCGCTAAGGCTGACTTGCCCAAGGTTGGCCATTGGGTTTGTATGACTGGGGAGGGATTTAAACCCGTTTCCCAGTGTCCTAGTCCAACACTCAAACCGTTGCACCATATTCTCTCTCACACACACATATACACCCTCATCCTCCCCACATACAACAGAATACAGTTGGCCCTCCATATCCGCAGTTTCCTTATCCACGGATTCAAGCATCCCTGTCTTGAAAATGTTCCAAAAGTGTATAAATTCCAAAAAGCAAACCTTGATCTTGCCATTTTATATAAGAGACACCATTTACCATGCCGCTGCATTTAATGGGACTTAAGCATCTTTTGGTATCCATGGGGGTGTCTTTGAACCAAACCCCAGTGGATACCAAGGATCCACTGTGCCATCAGTTTTCAGCATTGGGGAAAGTTGTTCCTCTAGGCTACAAAGTTTTATACTACAACTCCCAGTATTCTTGGATGGGGGATTCTGGGGGGAAATTAAGGGCTCAAAGTGGCCACTTTCTCTGCCTCACATTCCACCTTTTCATTTCAAATTACCCATTCCTGTTTTCTGTATCTCTGGAGGGGTGAGAAGGAGGGTGCTCTCCCATCTGTGGCTAGCCCTTGTGGGTCCTGCCTGTTTGTTAAGGCACAGGAATGATGAACGCAAGATGACTGCCGGCGAGGCTAAATTTAGAGTCCTCATATCCTTTCGCCGAGGCGTCTTCTGAAGAAGTCTTCTATAGGCATCAAAATCTATGAGGCCATTTGAAGAAGCAGAGGGAAAACCCACACAGACACACAACCTTATTCCCAGCTCCTCTGGGCCCTGGGCTCATTTTGTGCAAGGTTACCCTTTTCCCAGAGACAGATTCACATGGCTCATGGAAGCAAAACAGCTAACATAAATGTGAGCTTTCCCCTCTCTGCCGTAGCTGGATGCATGTTGCCTTCCCATTGCCTGTCTCCTCCGATGAGAGCCGCTTGGGTTGCAGATCCTTGCTTGATGCGAGAACCCAGGCGCTTCCGTAAGGCCCACTGTTGATCCAGATAGGGACTGGCATTTTGAGGTTTTTCTCTTTCCACTGGAGACTCACAAAGGGCAGAGTTGTGACGGAGAGAAAAATGTTCTCGCTGAAATACAAACCTTAACAGCATGGCCAGGGATGCTATTTGATCCCTTTCTGACTTCAAACTTTCAACCAGGGCTGCCAGTCTATGCATCATGCCAGGAATGAGCAAAGGAAGATGTTAAGAACTGTTGGATATGGAATAGACCACCAGTGCATCTCAGGCTGCCATTATTATTATTATTATTATTATTATTATTATTTTGTTCATTTAGATCCCGCCTTTCTCCCAGTATTGGGGCTCAAGGCGACTAACAGCCTATTTAAAAACAATGCAGATCCAAAAGGATACGGAAAAATAAAAGTATAAATATAAAAGTTATTTTAAAAGCAAAGAAACAACTTATACAGTTAAGACATTACAAACATTAACATTCATTAAAAGGCTGCTGTTGGCGTGTGCTGTGTGCTTTCCAAGTCCTTTCTGACTTTGGCAACCTATTTTAGGATTTTCCTGGCAACCTTCTTCAGAGATGGTTTGCCATTGCCATCCCTTGAGCTTGTACAAACCGTAAAACAGCATAGCACATCATTAAAGACCCATCCCATACTTTTGCACAAAGCAATGGGCATGGTGCACATTGCATATTTGGTTGTGCATTCAATTCCAGAGTTGATGTCCTGTTCCAGTTGTGCAGTGTCACCATTCAGCACAAGGGAGGCATTGCACAATGAATGCATAACTCCACATGTGCTAGGCAGCCTGGATGCAGGGTCTCCGTCATAGCATTTCCCTTTGAAAAGGTTGGATTATTTGCACATCGTTTCTTTGCAAAGAAGAGTCTGCAGTTATGGAAAATTACATGTCCATTTGGCCATTGTCACAAAGGTACTGCAGAGAGAAAATAAAGTGGAACTTTTCATCCCAACAAATGGCATCAAAGTAAAAGGTAAGCCGCATTGGCACAAGCTCTATATTTGCCTTTATTGGTGGCAACTGTGCCAGCCTAGCTGGGCACTGTGTCCAACTGCTGGCTGGCTCTTTTCAGTGATGTCAGTAGTCCAGTGCTTCTCTGCATTGCAACTAGGCCTGGGGAAGAGGAGGAAAAAAACAAGACGGTTCCTGAAATCTCAATGGCATATCAAACATTAGAGATGGAGGCTTAGGAAGTAGCCCAGAATAAGGCAATCTAGGGTTTTGGCTTGCTGGCAGCTCTTTTCTGACTTAGTTCACACTTGTGATTCATTGTTGTTTTTAATTCTTCTCAAAGTAATCGACCCCCACTCATTTTTTAAATTAAAAAATGCCATCACTTCCCTTGCTGAAGGTGCTTGGACTCCGAAATGCCGCAGTTGAAAGTCAGCCAGCCCTGTCACTCAGCTAGTCAGGAGATTCACTGATGTCCCCAAAGAGAGTGTGTTAGTGGTGGCTTAACATTCCTCTCCCTCTTTTTTGTTTAGTTAGTAAAGGAAATGGGCACATCTTTGCAAAATGATCAGACAGGTCTCTCTCTTCTCTCTCTCTGTTCCTTTATGGCTAGGGCCTAAATAACTAAAAGGCACCAGATCCTGTCTGATATTCGAAGTTAAGCAAGGTGATCCCTAGAATGGGAAATCACTAACGAAGACTGGGCACATAGGCTATACAGTGGTCCCTCCACATTCGCTGGCATTAGGGGTGAAGGATTGCTGTAAATGTGGAAAAACCACAGATAAACAACAACACTACTCTTTTAATCTAAGAAAACAACTCTCTAGGTATCTCCAGGTCCTCCAGTGCAACTCTGTGGTCAACATCTGCCAGAGGCTGATCATAGAATCACGCTGGAGGACCTACAAATGCCTAGAGGTGTGTTTTGGTCCTCCAGCACAACTCTGTGGCCAACATCTGGCAAAGTCGTGCTGGAGGACCTAGCGATTCCTAAAGAAAACACATTAACCAAAACTGCAAATAATCAAATCTGCAAAAGTCAAAGCCGCAGACGTGGAGGGCCAACTGTATTTCAAAGGAAGGAACTGGCAAAATCACCTCTTAGTCTTCCTTGCCTATAGAAATGTACTTGCTATTGCTATGGCTAAATATGATAGTCTCAGTCTAGTCATTTTAGTTTTTAGGGAGAATTCAGGCTTGATTTGCTCTGTTGGTCATTTTGGCACTGCTTGGTACATCTGTAGATGTTTTCTCCAGCACCACATTTCCAATGAGTTGATTCTCATTTTGTCAGCTTTCTTAATTTTCGACAACCATACATAGAAACTCAAACAATTCTAACTTTGTGAAGTTGAAGGTTTTCACGTTTGGCATCCATAGTGTTTTTGTTGGTTTTTCGGGCTATGTGGCTGTGTCCTGGAAGAATTTATTCCTGACGTTTCACTAGAATCTGTGGTTGGCATCTTCAGAGGAATTATTGGGAGACACCAGCCACAGATGCTGGCGAAACGTCAGTAATATATTCTTACAGAACACAGCCACATAGCCCAAAAAACCCACAAAAAGCAATCCTAACTTTGCTATTCAGGGACATATATTTACACTGGAGGATCTTATCTAGTTTTTTAATGGCTAGCTTTCCAAGTCATGTGGCTCCTTACAGACTAACAAGTTGCATTTGGCAAAAGCTTTCAAGCACTGCAGACTATTTCATTAGATGCATGGAGCATTGGCTCGCTTGGCAGATTATTATGCGTGCGGTTGAGCTGGGTTGGTGAATGTGAAAGTATGGACATATATAGTCAAAATACAAATTGTTACCATAACAGTGATGGTTTACAAACAGTCCTTGCTTGGGGGGTAATCCAAACTTGCCATACTGTACATGAGCTCCTTAATACATGTATTGTGATGAAAGGACTCTGTCTATTCTAGACATAGAAGAGTGTTGAAGTGTCGAAGTTCTTGCTTAATTCACCGCTCCATATCTATGGATTCTTTGGATTCAAGCATCCACGGTTTGAAAATATTCAAAAAAAATATATAAATCCCCCAAAGCAAACCTTGATTTTGCCATTTTATATAAGGGACACCATTTAACCACAACATTGTATTGAGTGGGACTTCAGCATCCATGGATTTTGGTATCCACAGAGGGGTCCTGGAACCAAACCCCAGTGGATACCAAAGCCCCACTGTATAATCAAGTGGGATCATGGAGAAATAAATGCACATAAGTAACAATTAACTAACCAATGGTAATTATGAAACATTACTTGGGTGGTAACCGAACTGAGATGAAAAGCCTTCGTCCCTATTTGAGCTGCTGGAGATGGAGCTGAACCTCTTGACAAATTTTTGTACTGCTGTTTTTGATTGGAATTTGCTTTTGAAGCAACTTTGTTCAAAGATGGCCATCTTGAGGTCACTGTTCTGGGAGAATGAACTGTTTTTGCCACTGGTATTTAAATACTGCTATTTCTGATATCAGATTTGTGTCCCGCTTATTCTTTTGCATAGAGACTGGCCTCTTTGTCTTGCCATAGCTGAAAGGCTGCCAAGGTTTTGTGGAAGGCGCAAATCGCATTGTCTGCTAGATTGATCCCAAATGGGACTGAATCCTTTCCTTCCATAATAATTGACCAAACTGTTGTTGCTCATGAGTCTTCGAACTGCAGAGGACGGCTGACCATTTGTGTGATACTGGAACATCTGAGAGAGAAAATGGAAGGTTATGGTGGCTGTGGGGCAGGCACCCACAGGAATAACTCCAAGCATTGAAGAGCACCAAGGGACAGTTGTTGTTGTGTGCCTTCAAATCATTTCTGAATTATGGTGACATTAAGGAGAACCTATCACAGGGTTTTCTTGGCAAGGTTTGTTCTGAGAGGGTTTGCTATTGCCATTTTCAGAGGCTGAGAGAGTGTGACTTGCCCAAGATCAGCCACTGAGTTTCCATGGCTGAGTGGGAATGTGAACCTTGGTTTCCCAGAGACCTAGTCCAATGCTCAAAGCACTACACCATGCTGGCGCTCACCAAGGGGAAGAGGAGCTGCAATGAAGCTATGTCTTGCTCTAATGCAGCAATGTCCAAACTCTGGTCCTCCAGGTGTTTTGGACTTCAGCTCCCAGAAGCCTCAGCCACCTTGGCCAATGGTTTGGGATTCTGGGAGTTGAAGTCCAAAACACCTGGAGGGCCAGACTCTAAGAAACCTAAGGTGTTCTGACTGTAAAGGATCTAATAGTAGATCAGATAATCTTTTGGAATATTGTCAAGTCATGGATGGCTGAATCCATGGGATGCAGAATCTGTGGATATAGAGGGCTGACTGTATTATGACATTTGTATTACGTTATTGCAGTTGTTGTTGGCCCAACGGTAGCAAAGCTAAGGGATTTTTATTTGCAAAGGATCTAATGGTAGATCGGACAATGTGGTGAGTCACCCAGAAGATCCACCTCTCTATTGAGCCGAAGCCCCTGTTTTTGGCTTCTGGGATGATGCCAGGTGTTTTCAAGCTCTTTCTGTGCAGCTGAGGGACTTGTCTGGTTATGGAAAGCTCCAGCCTTCGGGATTCCACATCAAATTCCTCATGCTCTGTGTGGGTGCATAGAATCGGCATTGAACTAGAATTGGCTGGCTGTTCTCTGTTTCCAGGAAGAGCTATGGAGAACTCAGTGCCAAATGCCTATCAGGCTTCTGTGCGTGTGCCTCCAAGTTGCCCAAGGCCTTACGGCAGCCCTGTGAATTTTCCCTAGGGTTTTCTTAGGTAAGGAGCCCTCAGAGGTGGTTTGGCCAGTTCCTTCCTCTGAAATACAGTCTGCAACAACCTGGTATTCATTGGTGGTCTCCCAAGTAAATCTTAGGAGAGGTCACAAGAGCCAGCTAGCACAGTGTAGTATCATAGAACTGTAGAGTTGGAAGAGACAACAAGGGCCATCCAATCCAACCCCCTGCCATGCAATATAGTAGTTGGGGTGTTGGACTAGAATTCTAGGAGACCTGAGTTTGAATCCCTGCTCAGTCACAAAAACTCATTGAATGTCTTTGGGCAAGTCCCACTCTCTCGGCCTCAGAGGGAGGCAAAACCAAGGAAACTCTTGGAAGGTGACAAGAGCTAGCCTGATGTAACGGTTTGTGTGTTAGACTATGCCCCTGGAGACCAGGGTTTGAATCTGTGTTGGGCCAGGCAATCCTGTTGGGTGACCTTAAGCAAGTCCCACTCTCTCAGCCTTTGGAGAAGGCAGTGGAGAACCCAAGAGAACCCTAGCAAAGGGTCCCAAGAGTGTAGCAGTTTGGGTGTTGGGCTTGGACTAAGATCAGGGTTTCAATCCCCATTGGGCCACCGAAACCCATTGGGTGGCCTTGGGCAAGTCATGCTTTCTCAGACTCAGAGAAAGGCAGCGATAAACCTAAGGATGGGTTCCTAGGATGCTTTAGCAGTTTGGGTGTTGGACTAGGACTTTAGGAGACCAGGCTTTGAACCCTTGCTCAGCCATAGCAACCCACTGGGTCACCATGGCCAAGCCATGCTCTCTCAGCCTCAGAGGGAGGCCATGGTGGCATGCACACACTCACACCTCTGAACAAACCTTGCCAAGGAAAATTGGGGCAGGGTGGCCATAAGTTGGACCCAACCTGGAGGCAGGCCCCAGCCACTGTGGTGCGCAGTCAGTGCCTGGCTTCCCCAAACGCGTGTCTTGTGTGCTTGTGTGGAGGCATGGACACATGTCCAAAGTCTGGAAGGGGTGGAGATGAAGCCTCAGAGCCGAGGAAGGGAGGAGTGTGGCTTTAAGGACTAATCTCCACCCGCCTCCTTTTCCTTCTCTTTCTTTGCATCAGTCTCTCTCAGTCCAGACACTGCTGCGGCTGAGTTTGGATGCTTGTGAAGACCTCCAGGGATGCAAAGGCAGGAACCCCAGAGGTCCTTTCCACAGTAAGACCCTCTTTCCAGGGGACCCCAAGATCTGGAATCCAGGAAGGGATCCAGGGGAGGGGGGCCCTGATCCAGCTGGGATCCACCAATTTGGAAAGGTTTGGGCTTGATGCTTGCTTCTTGGCTCGAAGACAAGAGTGCCAAACTCTGCTGTCTCTTGCTCTCGGTTTGCAAAGCTCTTGGGAAGCCTAGCTGTCCATCAGTCTTGGAGAAACCCATAAAAGAAAATAGGGATGTACTGTATTGCCAAGGCAGGATTGGAAAGCAGATCGGAGGAAATAGCAAAGGGATCATTTTGCCAATGGACTTTGCTTAAGGGATCAGTTTGTGTACAGGTGATTGGCAAACATCTTTTAGAGTTAGGTTGCATAAAGATTTTATGTATGTATGTATATACTGCAAAATTTGAGTTGATGCCCTATAAAGAGGATTGCCGTCTGTCTGTCTGTCTGTCTGTCTGTCTGTCTGTCTGTCTCTCTGTCTATCTATCTACCTATCTATCTTATAACAGGAATTGACTTTTATTTACTGCAAACTTTAATTGGCCATCAGAATTGTTGAAATAGAAAATATGTGTTGTTAACGCTCCCCAGCCACCTAAGAGTGAGAAGCTTTATTTGTTGGAAGCTCTGTTTTACTATATAGCCTGCCTAAATAGAAGTTGGTTGGGCTTCTTACAAATCACTTGTACTGTATAGCACTTACAAATCTTATAAGTGGTAAATCACTTCTTATTGGTAAGGTGATTTTGTATATCACTTCTTACAAGTCACTTCAAGTCATTTCTGACTTAGGGCAGCCCTAAGGTGACCCTATCATGGGGTTTTCTTGGCAAGATTTGTCTAGAGAGGCTGAGAGAGTGTGACTTGCCCAAGGTCACCCAGTGGGTTTCTATGGCCGAGCTGGGAATCAAACCCTGGTCTCCAGAGTCGGAGTCCAATGCGCTAACCACTGTGCCATGATGGCTCCTTCTTATGAATATAGCTCAGATATTTGGAAACTTGTAAAGCAGTGGAGCTACTTTCTTTTGCAAGACATCCCCTTCTGCTCTTCCCTTTAAATGTGGGATTTAGCAGGTGAACATCTGGACTTGATATCCCCATTCAAAAGGTGGCCACTTTTAAGAGAAAGAAGTTGGTGTGATTCATGGCATCATGGGTTTATTTTGATGCAAAGTCCATGGTATTTATTTCTAGTGTGGTGGTGTAGCAAGGAGAAAAGTCCACCATCAAACTCCCCCCCCCAAAAAAAACAACAACAACACACCAGATGTTGATAAGAGTGATGATGGATTTGTTGAGATCTCCAGAGTAGACTAGGAGACTTGGAGTTGGTAAGAATCAGGACTTGTTATATAGCCACCATTTCACTGGGGGGAAACTGGGGGTGCGTCTACACTGTCAAAATAATGCAGGTTGTTGTTCTTGTTGCTGGTGTTGGTGTGGTGTACGTTCAAGTTGTTTCTGGCTTATGGCAACCCATTATGGGGTTTTCTTGGCAATGTTTGTTCAGAGGGGGTTTGCCATTGCCATCCTCTGAGGCTGAGTGTGATGGTGCCCCAGTGAGCTTCCATTGCTGAATGGGAACTGAAGCTTGTCTTCAGAGTTGGAGTCCAGCACTCTGACCACTATGCCACAACACCGCTTTAAGTGTTGTAGCTCCAGTCTGTTCCACTGGCAAAAACTGGGGGTGCATCTAAACTGCAGAACTGATGCAGTTTGAACCCACTTTCAGCGCTGTAGCTCCATTCTATTCTGTGGGGTCCTGGAATTTGTAGTTTTACAAGGTCTTGAGCAGTCTCTGTCAAAGAGTGCTTGTGTCTCACAAAACTGCAAATCCTCAGATTCTGTAGGATGGAGTCATGACAATTAAAGTGGTGTCAAACTGCTTTATTACTACGGTGTAGATGCACCCTTGGCCAAACAGCACTAAGGTATGGTTAATATGACAAGAGTTGATCATGAGGAAGAGAACAGACAAGCCAGGAGAGGTTGCAACAGTTTGCATTTGCCTGAATCTACTGGAAAGGGCCAGATTCTTCTTCTTCTCCTCCTTTCTCTCTGCTGAGTTAACTGAGGTCCAAAACATACTGCAGAAATAATCTTTAGCTGCCTAGCACTGAGCCAGGACACTTAAAGTGGTCTCCAGATGGATTATTTCTGCAGTATGTTTTGGACCTGAGTTAATTTTTGCTCTCTGAACTCAGTTTGCAGCAGTGGAAGTAAGCTGAGAACAACAGGGGAAGGTGAGAGGGGAGAAACCGGGACATTGTAAAAGCAGTTGGAAAAGTGGGATGGCAGAAGATTAATCTGGACTATCCCCGCCAGATTGGAGAGTATGTAGTTGCTATGGCTGCAGGGGGATTCTGGGAGTTGTAGTCCATCCTCTCTCACAGAAATCACTATTCCAAGATTTTATAAGAAAGCCTTTGAAGCTGACCAGTCTCTTGGCTCATTGCAGCTTCTTTTCCTAGTGTCTGCTTTCTGTCTCTTCTTCTCATAACATGCAAAGGAACAAAGTTTGTTCAGTCCTGGCATGTATCTTCCGACAGTCCATCACTCATTTATAGTTTAACTGTCTGATTTGGGGTGTTTTGCTGAGAGACGGAGTCGTCTCGGGACCCTTTTTTGCCTCCTTTGCTGGTTGATTGACTTATTTATTTGTGAAATTATGTATAACCCCACCATTATTTGTTAAACATTAAAACAATTCCAGCCTTAAGGCAATGAAATGGTTTAAAGAAGATAAAATATATTAAATAATTTTATTTATGTGCCACCTTTCTCCCAAACTGGGACCCAAGGGGGCTTCCAAAAACAGGAAATCCTTGGAGTTCTATAGTGCACTCCCTTAAATTCTAACATTAGAGGCGTCTGGCGGATCATTCTAAGACCCTCACAAAACTAGATATCCCAGGATTCTCTTGGATGGGGCCAAGGCAATTAAAATGTCATCACATTAGCTGGTCAGTGTGGTTACACTCTTATGGATGAAGAGAATGCAATCCAGATAGTAAAGAAGTAAGTTGCATACCCTCCAAGTCTCTTACTTTGTGCTTAGTCCTCTGCCATTCCATTTTTTCAGCTGCTTTTAAAATGCCCTGCTTTCTCTCCCCTCCCATCCTTCATCCTCAGTTTACATCAGTTGGTGCAAACTGAGTTAAGAATGCAAAAGTAGTTCGCACTCATTTAACTCAGTGGGGAAGAAAGGAGAAGAGAGGGTAGACTTTTGCCCTTCCCAGTAGGCTTGGGCAAAAGCAAACTGCTGCATCCTTTCCTAGCTGAACTGTTCCTCCTCATTACTAACCATTGTTGCCTGGAAATTATATCTGAATGTACTTTCTCAAAAGTTCTTATAACAAAGAGCACTGCAGGATTAAAGCAGTTTGAGACTGCTTTAACTATCCTGGTTCCGTCCTGTGGAATCCTGGGACTTGTAGTTTGTTGAGGCATCAGAGCTCTCTGACTTGTTGTTGTGCCTACAAGCCATTTCTAATGTATGGCAACCATAAGGCACACCTATCACGAGGTTTTCTTGGCAAGCTTTGTTCACAGGAGGCTTTGCCATTGCTTTCCCTTGAAGCTGAGAGCATGTGACTTTCCCAAGATCACCCTGTGGGTTTCATGGCTAAGCAAGGAATCAAACCCTGGACTCCACAGTTGTAGTCCAACGCTCAAACCATTATGCCATACCATAAGGCTAAACTACAAATCTCAAAATTCCCTAGCATTGAGCCATGGTAGTTAAAGTGGTGTCAAAGTGCATTAATTCTGCAATGTAGATGCAGCTTTAGTCTTGGAGCTTAGGGAAGGACAGCAGATCCAGGTGGCAATGAGGCCTGGTTCTGAGTGGTCCCATTCCAAGTGGAGGCACACCAAGGGCAAGATGTACACAATGGCATTGTGCCCTGGGCACATCCCTTGGCTTTCTCCCAGAGGGTGTGTTGTCATTCATCCTTATGGGAAAAGTAAACCACTGGCTTTACTTGAGTACACTGGGGCGGAACAAGACTTGGCCATCATCTCTGACACCTGGATAAAAAGAAATGGAGCAGAGGAGTCTTCATGGCAGGGTGGTTTGAATGTTGGACTAGGACTCTAGAGACCAGGGTTTCATTCCCAGCTCGGCCACGAAACCCACTTAGGCAAGTCACACTCTCTCAGCCTGAGGAAAAGGCAATGGCAAACCTCCTCAGAACAAATCTTGCCAAGAAAAACCCACAATTAGGGCCATCCTAAGTTGGAAACAACTCGAAGACACACTGAACTTAAATATTATTTGAAACTATAGTACAGTACCCATGTAATTGTAATCATTCTTATGCCCAAGATCTAATAGCATGATTCTGCATCGGACACCAATGGATTCAGAACTTTCTTCCCAACGTCCTGGTATAGCCCTCTAAGATTCCAAAAACCTGTTCCAGAGAGTTTTGCAGCATCCAGAGCAGGCTTTCAAAGTGTACAGAGGTCTGCAAGTGGGAGTGGAAACCAAGTGCACTATTGGCTATTTTTTTAATGGAAAGATAATAAGACCTCCATATTTCACATTTGAAAGCAATTTTGAGTTTAGTTACACCTGCCAATAGATATATCTTGTTCACAGAAGCGTTCCCAGGCACTGTGTAATTATCTATCTGATATTTTATTGGATAGTAAATGTTGTTTTTAATTGTTGCCTACTTATTTAACCAATTCTATTTTATATTATTACCTATTGTTTTATTTTGTAGATTGTACGCTGTTGGCAGGTTTCATTTTTATTGATTTGATCATTTGTATGTACAGCGCTGTGTACATTTACAGTGCTATAAAAATAAACTATAATAATAACAACAACAATAACAAATTGGCTGTGTGGTAACCCAAGGCATTTCCTCCCCATCAGCTGAATAATAAGGCCTTACTTACAGTGCCTTATTGGGAGGAGATAAGAAAATTACATTTCATATATAAATGAAATGTATATGTGCTTTACACTGGCATAACATTGCCTTACTGGGAGGAGGCCTTACTTACATTGCCTTATGGGCAGGAGATATGAAAATTAATAACACACACACACACACACATATATGTATGTAAAAGAAAAGTGCTTTACGCAGGCATAGCATTGCCTTACTCCGGTGTACATCACCAAAAGGGTTTCCAGCCATTACTTCCAAGATCATGTCCAGCTGCACATCTAAGCCTAGCAGCCATACTGTGCCGAATCCTTCTAGATTTCTTGACACTAACCTTATTTAGGAAGGATTCTTTTCCCCCTGAAAAGTACCAAAGCGACAAGAGCCTGGGCATTTATGTCCACTTGCATTTCTTTTTTTCCTACATGTTATTGCACCAGAAGGCAAGGAGCTAACTTTAAAATGTTGCGGAGGCAGCAGGAGGCTACATTGGGGGAGAGAAAGTAAAAAACCCTTTACTGCTAGGAAAGCGTATTTATAACCAGCAGGTGATGTCTCTGGAGGAGGAAGTCTGTATATAGAGGAGAGTGGTTTTAACTATCTGTGGTTAAGGTTTATTGAAGCTGGCTGAGGAAAACAAGGGCCGCTATAAAAAGCTTGGCTAGATGTCAGGGCATGCATCACAATATTTATTTAAATGTGATTTTGAGGCCATCTTTTCGTAGCTGCTAGGTGGTTGTTACTGTCAGTGTATGAAATTGGGATGCTAACCTTTGGCCTCATTCACACTACAAAAATAATCCAGGATGAATCGGGGTTATTTCCTTGGTCTTCACGCTCACCCAGAAAGCACTCAGTGCAGTTTGGGGTGACTACCAAAAAAGCCCACTTAACCTGTTTGTTTTCCACATCTTCAGCAGTGTGAATATGCTTCCGAATTGATTCGGATCGCTCTGTATCGTTCAAGGGAATGGAGGCAGCTCCATTTTGTCCCAAAACGATGGCACGTGTGAATAACACAAGGGTTAAAATGACTTGGAGAGATTTGCAAACCCAAAACATATTGGGAAGAATGATCCCGATATGCATCAGTGCAGCGATCCACATCTCCTTGTGAATGGTGAATGCCCCCTTTGACTCCAACTCCTGTATTGGTGCCTCCTCCATAAATGGAAATGTGTATTTGTTGCTGTTGCGTGCCATTTTGTCATTTCCAACGTAGGCAACCCAACTGGGGGTTTCTTGACCAGCAGTATCCTGAAATGCATTGCAAGGTGGCAAAGGAAGGCAAGACGAATCCCTCTCTGACCACCCTGTGATATATTTCAGGACATCACCAGTCTTCAATGGTGGCTAGGTGCACCTTGCATCACTGCCATCTTGCTGATTTCTCAGACTGTTTGGTGTTAGGTGGGCAGTGCCCAATCTTGCCTTACAGTGCCACTCTGGTTACAGAATGAGACCCTAGAACACAGTTGGGAAAACATGGCCCTCTGGATGTTGTGGAACTATAACTCCAAGCATCCCTCACTTTTGGCAATGCTGTCTGGGACTGTTGGAGAGTTGTAGTCCACCTTCACTTGCAGGGCCACAGTTGTCTACCCTGGGCTAGAGAGTCATTTGGCGACAATTTGTACAGGTTTTGGCCATTTGGATCAAAATTGCCAAGCATGTTTGTCACGGAAGGAAAAATGATGCTTGGGTGGGATTCACATTTAGTTGTACTGTTCATTGTGGGCAGAAGTGGGTGTATTCTTTTAGCTTGTGCACAAAGGATGAAGTGTCGAGTATTATCTGGATCGGCACTGTTTGCATTCCTGAAAATGTCAGGGCCAATCTAGGCATGGCATTAAATTCTGTTCTATACTATTCACTTACATTTTTTTTGGTAATGTAAATAATAGCTTAAGAGGAAGGCAATCAGCTGGAAAGGAAAGAGCTCTTTTTCTCTGTCTTCTTCTGTATCCAAGTCCTTGTCTGCCTGCAAAAAAATAAATCCATTATCACCCCTGGAAACCTGCCCTTGAAATGCAGCTAGCAGTTGAGGTAAGGGGTCTGATTTTTCTCATGGCAGGCTGCATCTGCACTATAGAAACAATGCAGTTTGGCACTGCTTGAATTGCCATGGGATTTGGGGATCATGTGTAGTTTTGTGAGTTATGTAGCCTTCTCTGTCAGAGAGCTCTGGGGCCACAACAAGCTACAAATCCCTAGATTCTATAGCATTGAGCCACAGCAGTTAAAGCGATGTCAAACTGCATTCTTTCTGGAGTGCAGAGGGAGGGAAGGAGCAATGGTTAAACTTCCCCGTCACTTTTGCTCAGGTTTCTATGTATTCACCTGTTTCCAGCTCCTTGGGTTTCGGAGGAACTTGGGAAAACATGGAGCATGCTGGTGAAAGAAATCCAGGAAAGTAAAAGTCATTTCTGGATGCATTTTGGAAGCTGCTTTCAAGAGGTTGATTCAAGATGTTTTACCTGACAGTATTCCCTAACAGTGTGGATGCAGTAACAATGAATATGGTTATCCTTGAACAAAAAGTTTGCTGAAGCATGTTGAACTACACTGGGCCCTTGGCATCTGCTGGGGTTTGGTTCCAGGACCCTCTGGGAATACCAAAAGCCATGGTGCTCGTCCCATAAAATACAAAGGTGTCCCTTGTATAAAATGGCAAAATTAAGGTTTCTTTATAGAATTTCCCCCCAACATTTTCAAGCCATTGGATGCTTGCATCCATGGATGAAGAATCTATGGATATGGTGGGCCACCTGTACTTTATTGTGGTGAAGAAGCGATCCCTGTTCTTTCCATGTTATTTTTACCTCTAGTACCCAGTTTTGTGTTAAAAGAAATGATGCCAAGAAACGCTCCTACTTCATAAACTGAGGTATACCTGCAGTTTGAAATGAGCCAGATGCCTTCTATCTGGCAAGTGAATGGCCACCTGCTGATAAAGACGGAGATGTTTCTCCAAATCCCACAAAAGCACACCCAGTAGACAGAAACATGTGGAAGTTTAAACAACCCCGGCTACGGTTCTACCACACCCAAATTTGCACCGTTTCTTGCCACGTAAAAGACATCTGGAGGAGAGATTGCCCTCAAAGACCCATTTGGCACAAAAGACCTTTCCGCTTATCTTACAAAGTACACAACTGACGCTTAACTTTGCTTGTGTGCAAATGATTGTAAGGAGCGCAATGACTTTAAAGGCCTTGCACAAATCAGATGTCCTCAGACACACACACACACACATACACACAACCCAGCCGGCTTTGCATCAGAGGGCTTGTGACAGAAAACAGCAACAGTCATGTGTCCCTGGGTCTTGACACAACACAGTTAAAATAATTCATCCGACATGAATGTGGAATCTCTCCCTCTGATCTCGCATCTTCCCACATAAAAGGCGTTTGCTGAATGAATGATGGCCAATAATGCTTGGGGGAAGGTGTTATGCAACCGATTGATCACAAAAGGCGCTTTCTCTTCGGTGACCTTTCTGTTGTTTTCATGCAAAATATTTGGAGATAATGGAGGAAAGCAAACAGGTTTTTCTCATTCCAGGAGAAGCCTGATAGCCAGGATACGGATGAGGTGTAGCCAGGATAATAGTTGTTATGTGCCTTCAAGTCATTTCCAACTTATAGTGACCTATCATGGGGATTTCTTGGCAAGATTTGTTCGGAGGTTTGCCACTGCCATCCTCTGAGGCTGAGAGTGTGTGACTTGTCCAAGGTCACCCAGTGGGTTTCATGGCCAAGCCGGGATTCGAACCCTGGTCTCCAGTCTAAGTCCAATGCTCAGATGCCATGCTGGAAATGCCCAAAATGAGCCTTTTCTCTCTTTAAGCTCACAAATGTTGCCACTGCGGCACCCCTATAAGACAGCTCCCAAACTATCCATCACCTGTTTTTCTCCCCTACCTTGCAAAATGCAAAGATCATTTAGGAAGTGGCACTTATCAGATCTTCCCAGGTTTGTTTGTTTTTAAAGCTCATGGCATGTAGAAATTGAGGACACATGGGTCAACCAGTTTGTTTCTTGAACGGAGCGTCGGTCATGGGAAAGCAAACAGGTTTCCAAACCAACGCAAACCCCAAACCGCTCTGCATTTGTAGTTCGGATTCTGCCGGCTTGTTCTGTGTAATGTGTAACTTGCTCTTTATGTCATCGGTTGGGAAGGATTTGCCCAGGTGTCTAAGCAAACTCTCACGCTTCTTTGTTTGACATTTTCCAGGTCTTTCCAGGAGCAAAATAATAACTTGGCTGGCATTTTGGCTTAGGACTTGTGGCTTCATAAATGGCCTTCCAGCATGGTGTAATGGTGTGAGTGTCCGACTGTGACTGCTTGGTTCAGAAATGTGCTAAGTGACCTTTGGTGGGTCACACTGTCTCAGCCTTAGAGGAATGCAAATGCAAACCACTCTGAATAAATCTTGCCAAGAACCCCCCTTATAACAACCTGAGGGTTGTTATAAGTTGGAAACAACTTGAAGGTGCACAGCAACAACAAATGGCCTTAACTGTGTGAAATCTTGAACTGAATAGTTTCCCCCCACCTTAACCTTTCTCCTCCTTTCCTTTTCATCCTCTACTTTTCACTTTATGTCTTATCTACCATACAAATCAATGATGATGATGATGATGATGATGATGATGATGATATGTCATCTTAAAAAGAGCAGGTTCAGTCCCCATTAATGGTGCAGATTTAGGTCTTGCAAACTGGTTCAATAAGAACCATAGTTGGCACCATTGTGCTTTGGTAGCATTTGGAGAGGCATCTGCCTTTCTCAGCAGATGGCCATTCGGTTGGTGAGAAGGAGAAAGATCTACTCCTGATCTGCTTTTCAGGCTGCTCAGGCCTGGATTGCTAATTTGGATGCTGCCCTAAATAGATGCCAGGTTTGTGTCTCTTGTCAGATTGCTAAGGAGGAGATGAAT
The DNA here is from genome assembly GCF_019175285.1 of Sceloporus undulatus. Lineage (NCBI taxonomy): Eukaryota > Metazoa > Chordata > Lepidosauria > Squamata > Phrynosomatidae > Sceloporus > Sceloporus undulatus. The sequence goes on along the minus strand of NC_056528.1, from coordinate 19,788,821 downwards.
TATTTTCCCTCTCTAACAAACCACAGCATTAACCCTGTGCCATCTTGAGTTTTCCCTTGGTTGCTGTGCCAAATTGTTGGTGCAAAGTTCCTTGTATGGGATCACTCCCTCTGAAGGATGATTTTGAAGAGGTTTGAAGAATCATCTTCATCTTCATCATCATCATCATCATCGACTTGATTTATGCCCTTTTCTATAGTTCTTCTATAGGAAGAAGGAGCCAGATTATCTTCAGCAAAATTTTGTGTGTGTATGTGTGTGTTGGGTGCCTTCAAGTCATTTCTACCTTTCGGCAATCCTAAGGCAAACTTTTCATGGAGTTTTCTTTGCAAGCTTTGTTCAGAGGGGATTTTCCATTGCCTTCCCCTGAGGCTGAGAGTGTGTGACTTGCCCAAGGTGGATTTCCATGACTGAATGGGGATTCAAACCCCAGTCTCCAGAGTTGTAGTACAACATTCAAACCACTGGATGGGACCAGTGCTGGCTCCCAAGATTTTGGCTATAGCAAGCCAAAAATCATGTGAAAGTCACACAGATTCTCCCTTAAATTGGCCATCATTAAAATATGTGAAGTCAGGGGTGGAGAACCTTAAGCTTTGGGCCCAAATCCAGCCCTCCTCCCTAGAAGACATTCTTTTCTCCAGGGTTTTCTTTTTTAATCTCTGTTCTGATTTGCAGTTCCTAAAGTCTAGTTCCTGACTGTCAAGAGCATTTGTTGTGGGTGGGTTGGGGGGTATTCTGCTATTTGTGGCCATGACTCCTTCTCTTTCAGGCCACCCACCCCTGGAGTGTAGACCCAAGAACTTTCCTGGAATTGAATTTGGTTCTTTGGTATAAAGAGGTTCCCTTTCGACTAAAATAGGTTTGAGTGTTGGGACTATGAGTGTTGGGTTCAAGCCTGACCTTGGCAGGGAGTATATAACAGACAAACCTCTCCCTTTCTCCTTTTGCACAGGCAAACCCATATAAAAACAATCATGCTTTCTGGTGAAAGGTGCTTATTTGGGCCTCACTTTCTGGAAGAGATGTAATTGTAATGGCAGTCTCCAGTTGCTGCTTTTTTAAAAACCAAATGAATAAAAATAAAAATTCACTGATAGGCTATGCCTGTGGTGAAGTCAGGAAACAGCAAGGGCACTTAAAGCCCAAGGCGCACAGAGGTTGTGTGGGGTTGGCGGAAAAGGAGAGCTGCAGCTGCACTGCAGAAATAATCCAGTTTGGCACTGCTTGAACTGTCATGGTTCAGTGCTATGGAATGCTGGGATTTGTAGTTTGCTTGTGGCATCAGAGCTCTCTGACAGAGAAGGCTAAACGTCACACACAACTACAGTTCTGAGAATAGCAGTAAGCCACAGCCATTAAAGTGGTGTCTAGTTGAATTATTTTTGCAACATGGATGTAGCCAAAATTGGTGGTGCTTGGTTTTGCTGTCAAGAGGATACCTGCTCCTTCAACCCTTTCCATTTGAAGCTGGATTGGGAAGCATGTGACCTTTGGTAAAGTTTTGCATGGCCCTTTGGTCCCTTATTGACCCCTTCCAGCAGACCTGGAAAAAACTAGATGAGACTAAAAGAATTGACTGAACCGCCACCAAGCAGAAACTCCCCCTGCTTTAACTTTAAAATACTGCTCCTAAAGGTCAATTGTAAATGTCTGGCCCTCTGGAGAGGCCAAATTTGAGTAGTGCATCATTTCAGTCTGTGAATTGTTGTTGTTCGCTACTCTCAAGTCATCCCTGACTCATGGTGGCCCTGTGGATGAGACATCTCCAAGACTCCTTTGTCCTCCAATAGTGGAGGACAGAGGAGTCTTGGAGATGTCTCACGTCCTGCAAATCCATACCTGTGACTTCTCCGATTGAGTCTATCCATCTTGAGTGCAGTCTTCCACTCTTTCTGTTTCTCTACTTTTCCTACCATTACAGTATTGCCTTTTCCAGTAAGTCTTGCCTTCTCATGGTGTGTCCAAAGTAGGACAGCCTCAATTCAATCATCTTGGCTTCCAATGAGATTTCAGGCTTGATCTGTTCAAGGACCCATTTTTGTTTGTCCTTTTGGCCGCCACACTATCCTCCGCACTCTTCTCCAGCACCACAGCGCAAAAGAGTTGATTTTCTCCTCATCTGCTTTCTTCACTGTCCACCTCTCACATCCATCCATGGTGATGGAGAATACAATGGCTTGGATGATTTTGACTTTAGTACTCAGTTATACATCTTTACCCTTTAGGATCTTATCTGGTTCTTTCATCACTGCCCTTCCCATTCCGAGTCTTATTTCTTGACTGCAGTCTCCATTCTGATCAATGTTTGATCCAAGCTACAGGAAAACCTTTGACTGTTTTGATGTGTTTGTTCTCAATTGCCTTTTTAGGAACTATTTCCCAATTAGCAGATGGCTGGAACAATCTTTTAAAAGCACACATTTGCGTTTGGTAGTTAAAAGAAAAGTTTCACGTTGTCAAGGTCCTGCTTAAAGATCTTAAAGTGGAATGCAGGAGGGCTTCTAAATAAATTTAGCTTGTATAGCTTCCTCAGATTTGCTAAAGTGTTAAAACTAAGGACTCCCTTTGCCCTCTCTTTATGCAAAAGACCTTTAAGGAAGGTGCTTTCATTGCAAGTAATTATACAAGTAATTAGTCAAACAGGCCCCAAGAGCTGCTCTCTGAGAGTCTGGAAATTAGGGCTCCATGCAAAGTATTTCCAAGGCCTTGTTTTGAAAAGAACATAGCATCTGGGGGCAAGGGAGATGGTTTACATTGGGATGAGTGAATTGAGGCCATATGTAGCCCTCCAAGGCGGTTTTTGAGATCTGTAATCTTTCCACGCAACCTTTTTTCTGGGGGGAGGGCAGGCATGAGATATGTATTGCCTTGCCTGGAAGTAGCAATTTATCTTTGCAATAAGTTGCAATGCCACTCTGTATTCTTTAATATATAAAAAAGTATTACAGAGAACCATTCATCTTTCCTCTGTAAACTGTCCTTTCTGGAAACTCTTTTGCAAATATATATATATAGTGTCCTATTGCCTTAGAGATTCCTCGCCCTTCATTTCTCAAAGAGCGGGCAGGTTTTTCTCCATTTCGGTACAGGTTAAGAGTAGGGAAACTCAAGACTCCCAGTGTTTTATTAAGCATGTAATTGTATAGATGGCCCATTTTTTTTACCTCTTGCTGTTTGTTCCTTTGAAACTTTTGTGGCATATATTCCAGTCTGTGGCTGCAGTAAACATGGTCTATCTGTCTTTGTGGTTGTTGTGTGCATTCAAGCCGTCTCCGACTTATGGTGACCCAAATTCTTTCTGGGTTTTCTGAGGCTGAGAGTGTGTGACTTGCCTAAAGTCACCCAATGGGTTTTCATGGTTGAGTGGGGAATTGAACCCCAATCTCCTGAGTCCACAACCTACATTCAAACCACTGGCTACTCTAATATCAAACAATACTTTTCTCCCAAAACTAGAGGTGAACTTCTGGCATCCTGTTGAGCTAGACTTACACGTTTGTCACTTAGCCATTTTAACCTGCAATACCAGCATGCAAAGATCATGTACCACTTTTGAGACTGAGCGAAAGATTTTGTAAATTTGGTCTACTTCCCCAGATGTATGGAGTGATCTGGTGCCCAGGAAGGATCCTTATCATCAGACTGTATGAACAGCCGTAGAAATGCAAAACGCAGGGCCAGAACAGACGGTCCGTAAAAGACACCTTCAGGGCATCACCAGAGTGTGGCGTTTACACACTGCATGCTCTGATGATGCATTTATACCCCACATGCCACCTGAGCATCTTGAAGCTGCCATGGGGCTGTGGCGAGATGAAAAAGCTATCTTTTCCCTTGCCAAAAAAGGAGTGGATCTTGCTGCTCCTTTTTCCACTGACTTCAAGGCAGATTGGGTTTGCAGCATTTGTTTGCCATGGCCCCAATCCATCTTCACGTAGCTTCAAGCAGCCTCTTCCAGCCCACCCATTTCCCCCCATAGTCTGCTTATAAAGGTCCTTCCTGGGCACCAGTTTCCTTCATGCATCTCAGGAAGAAGACCAAGTCTACGAAAGCTTATCCTACAACTTCCTTTCGCTCAATCGCAAAGGTGCTACAAATTTCCTTTTCATGATGATATTCATAACTGTTTGGTATTCATGTTTATGATAGTGGCACAGTTGCCAAGATAAGAAATACTCCCCCAAACCTACCTTAATAGTGATGGAGACCTGTTCTCCTGGTGATCGGAGTGGAGCAGAAAGGGCACATCCTGCAGTGCCCTGATCACCAGGAGAACATCATTTGGGGCAGATACTTGCTTTGAAGGTAGGCTTTGAGAGTTGGGTCAGAAGATGTTCCAGCTATGTCTGTGATGTAGAATTGTGGCCCAGTAAAGGTAAGAGATGCATGTTCTTGTTGTTTCCATAGCAGAAAATCAAGCGGGCCCCTTCAGAGGAGGAGTGCTTCTTTGACCTGCTGAGCAAATTCCAGAGTAACCGAATGGACGACCAACGCTGCACTTTGGAAGAGAGCCAGAAGGAGACGGAGGAAACTGCTGACACCTCAGTGCCTGCCTTGGAAGAGAGCATCTGTAAGTTTGCCCAGCGGCTTTCAGATCTGTATTTACTAAGCTCTGCTCTGCCCTGCAGGTTCCATGTGTCCCCAAAGCACTATATGTAACTCCCAGCACCCAGCGTTGGAGACAGGGGCATTAGTAAAGTGAAGCAGAGATTTTTTTTTTTTTAATGAAAGTGACTTTCCAATCGCTTCTGGTTTTGTCAGGAGGGGCTAAGTGGATAATTTCAAACCATGGATGGTTGAATCTGTGGATGCAGAACTGGTGGATACAGTGACAGTATTTGGAGTACAATAACCCAGACAACTATGGACAAACAGACAAATAGAGTAGACTTTTTTCCACTAAAAACTACAGCTTTGGAAAATGTTCCACCCAGCATTCAGCCCCATCCACTAAGAAGTCCACATGGTTGAAACTGGCACCATCAAACTCACTATGACTATGAGATAGTTCCTTTTTTTGGAAAGCGTGCCATGTACAATAATATATAGCCCTCAGTTCCATGGTCTTCTTAGGGTTACGCTTCTGCAGCTTTGCATCTGTTCGCCCCCATCCCCAGCCTTTGTGGTGATTATTTTTTGTCTGTGCGCTTCCATCTCATTTCTTTTTGTTCTTCCCATTGGCTTGGTAAAGGAGATAGGATTTCTGGATGTGTTGAGGGTGCTTATGTTTGTTTGCTGGCTTGCTCTAAAAAAATGTTGAAACAAAAGCGAGTCCTACGTGTTCCCAGCAAGGCTCCTGGCTTCCAGTTGTGTACCAACAGTTCCCCAGCTGGCAGTGTGGGTGGGTGGGCAGCTGCTGTTTCCCCGAGCCCAATGTTGCCACATTGTGCAATTCAAAAGGCAGCCGTCCCCAATCTATGATGCATCATTAGCCTCTGAGATATGCTGCCAAAAGGTTGCTGAAGGAGGCCGGTGGCATGAGCCAACCTTGGAAAAGATTTGATGGGTAGCACCCGAGGGCCACCGAAGGAAGCTGCCACCTCCTTAGAGACCATTTAGTGGGTTGTTCTCTCAGACAGCAAAGCAATAAATCACACACACATACCTCCCTTAAATCAAAATCTTTCTTAAGCTGGGTGGGGAGGTTGCAGATTAACCAATGTAAAAGAGAGCAAACCCTGGCACAGTCACAAAAGGCAAACACAAGAGACGCAAGACAACCGCCAAGGGAACAGCAAAACTGTAAAGCGGGCATGAAGCTGTGCTGAAAAGGTCAGGCTGTGTTATGACAAGGAGTGCAGATGGGCCTCCGGGGCACGGGGGCCCTTTTCCGTCTCTCTCTTTCTCTCCTAAAAATAGCTCAAGAACCAGTGTTGCTTCTTCCCAAAGATCATGTTTGTCTCCAATTCAGGAGCCTCCTTGGGTAGATCTGGTTCATTCCAGTGAACCTTTACCAAGCAGTTCTTCTCCCTGTGCCAGGTGTCAGCTAGGTTAAGATGACAGAGACCAGATCTGGGAAGGGGCAGTGAGCACCAATGCTGCCAACTCCCTTCCCTGCTCCTATTTGGGCCAGGGGCTTTGAAAGCAAGAGGTTAGAATCAATGCAGAGTGACAGTATGCCCCAGGAATCTCTCCAAGTACAGATGTAGCCCAAGGTAGGATGGGGGAATAGCCAAAAGGCACCCATGTCCTCTTCTGTCCTGCTTTTGAGTCCTCTACCCCATGTTGCCAAAGGGAACTGTCAGTATTAGGATATAGCCTGAGAGGCTTGTACAGTCAGCCCTCCATATCCTCAGATTTTTGGTCCCTGGATACAAGAAAATATTCCAAGAAGTATAAATTCCAAAAAGCAAACCATGATTTAGCCATTTGTATATCAGGGACATCATTTTACTATGCCATTATATTTAATGAGACTAGAACATCCACAGATTTTGGTATCTACGGAGAGATATCCAGAACCGAACCCCAGAAGATACCAAAGGCCCACTCTATCCTCCTAAGATTGACTGCAAACGCCAACGCACAACAAAAATGTGTGTTGTGAAAAGGAAGTGGCATGAACACTCCACTTAGAATGAATGCTGTATCTGGGGGTGACACTAGCGTTATATCGCAATTCTAGCTTTGGTGAAGTAATTATGGTCATTTAATTGGAAATATATTGTTTCCAAAGGCAGAGAAGGAAAATTGGCAAAGTATTTTCTCATCATCTGAATGAAGTGGGTTTTTATGGCACTGAATGCCAAATCCATTGCTGATGGGTACCAAGCCTTCAATTCAGATATATCTTTGGTTTACCGGTCCCAGAATCCTCCAGCCAGTGCTGGGGATTCTGGGAGCTGGCATCCAAAAATGCCACTTTCCTAAGTTCTTTCCCAGTCGTCCACCACACTCTCTTAAGTTGAGATTCCCACTAGGTTTTCCAACCAGACCCAGCTGTCATGAAGTTTTGGGTTTCCTCCATAGAGCTGAGCTGCTCAGCAGGTTTGCTCTGGAAGACTTGAAACAGCAAGCCAGCCTTTCAGAGTTTCTTCTTGCCAGATGATGAAAAAAAACATTTGGCCAATTTTCCTTCTCAGCCTTTGTAAGTGACCTTTTTCCAATCAAGCAAATGACCATAATAGCCTCACCAAAGCTAGAATTGTCACCAAGCTATGTTGTTTTTGGGGCCATTGCAGAAGGCACTCCTTCTGCAGTGCCTCCTGCTCTGAGTAGCTGGGTGGCTCCGGGGCACAATTCTGTCCTTGCAAATGCTACACTTTTGTGGGTTCTAGCTGCTTTTGACCACAATCGTAGAGGAAAAGAGCAGCCTTGAGGAGATAGAGGTTTGTCTCTCTTCCCCAGGTGCTTGAAACCAGCTACTGTATAAGTACATTGGCAGAGATGCAGCATAAATACATTGGCAGAAATTTGCTTTCTGCCAGTGGGCTTCATAATTCTCAGCAGAAAAACAGGAGACATGTCTCAAGGTGCTCAGTGGATGAATGATTCATTAAGAAAAAGCTCTATGTGTTTTAGCCTGTATCTGCTCTCAAAGGCGATAATGAAATCATAGAAAGAGGCAACAATATAAATGCACAACAAAACAATGCATAATGCCCCAGTGTAAGATACTTTTATTATATTTGTGCACGGCCTATGGCCTGTTTGAAATTTAACTTCAACAATTTCTGGAGCTTAAGCTCTTACTCGGTTTATTGGGGGGAGGGCAGAACGTAAGGCTAAAGAGCTTTTTGTTATGTCAGCAGATGGTCAGGAGAGAGAAAAATGTAGGGGTTCTGGAGAATATTCAAGGACCTTTTGATGCAACCAGGCTGAAGGAAAATGCATTGGGTTTTTTGTTCATAAATCATTCATCAAACACCTTGGGATGGGTCTTCTGTTTTCTGCCGATTATACAGAGTGCTCCCCAGTTTTTGTTTCCTTCATAATTTTCAGTTCTGAAATGCTTTGTTTGAGCTTTGGGAGTGAAAGAGTTTTCTAAGCCATTGTTTTGATTCTGAACACGGACAGGAGCCTCTTTTTTTCCATCACTGGCAAAAGAACATGCCAGTCCTGCCAGAGCAAAGGTCTGTTCCCAACTGCATCTGAGCAAGACTCCGGAAAGCCTGCCACTGGCAGGGCATATAAGTGATGGAAAGTCTCCTTGGTTCATTGCCTCCAGCATCAGGTATTGGCAAGACATACCCTTAAAGAATGTAAACTGCCTTGGCTGATCCCTTTTGACAATGCTAGCCTCCCTGAAATTTTCAAACCCCTCCTTTAAAAAACAGCATGCAGCCATATCCCCATATCTTCTACACGAATGACTTCTGCCACATCATTATGTTTGTAGTTGTTATTGTGTGCCTCCAAGTCATTTCTGACTTATGGAGACCCGAAGGCAATCTTATCACGGGGATTTCTTGGCAGGTTTCTTCAGAGGGGGTTTGCCATTGCCATTCTCTGGTGCTGAGAGAATGTGACTTGCCCAATGTCACCCAGTGGGTTTCCATGGCAAAGGCAGGATCTGAACCCTGGTCTCCAGTTGTATTCCAGCACTCAAACTGCTACACCACACTAGCTCTGTGTAACTGTGTGCTCTAAAAAATAGTAAAGGCTCTTGTAGTGTGCTATAACAGATTATGGCTGCGACTCTCTGTCACCATCTGTATTACAGAACTTTATGTATATTTAGCTACGTAGCAGAGGCGCTAAGACATCCTGTGAGTGAATTGCAAAGGTGCAAGAGTGCCTGATACACATCCGCACCTATTGTGCATTGGGACTGATGCCCAACAGTTTGAATACGCAACTATCATTTTTTTGTGTGGAGGGGTTTCCTGGGCTATGTGGGCGTATTCTGGAAAAATGGATTCTTGACGTTTCGCCCTCATCTGTGGCTGGTGTCCTTCAGAGCTCTGAAGATGCCAGCCACAGATGCAGGTGAAACGTCAGGAATACATTATTCTAGAACAAGGCCACATAGCCCGAAAGACCCACAAAAAACTATGGATCCCAGCCATGAAAGCCTTCGACATCACTATCACTTTGCTGATTCTTCTATGTGCTAATGTCACAGCAGCTTTTTGCTCTGAATAGGGATGTTGCAAATCGGTTCAGCTCTGTATCTGGATGCAGGTCCCCAAATGAATTAAGACTGTGACTCTGTTTGTCCTCCAGCTCAGTCCTCATCCATGGCCTCCCCACAGACGGAGGAGCTCTTTGACCTCATCGCCAGCTCCCAGAGCCGGAGGCTCGACGACCAGCGTGCCAGCGTCGGGAACCTGCCTGGCCTCCGCATTACGCACAACAACTTGGGTCATCTCCGCATGGAAGGGGACTCCCAGGAGCCAGGCGACGAGTTCTTCAACATGCTCATGAAGTGCCAGGTGTGTTGATCGCAAGCTACTCTTCACTGCCAAACTCTTGGGATAGCTGGAGCTAAAATTCAGGTGCTGGCACAGGGCATGTTTGGGACTGGTGGTAATGGGGGGGGGGGGGTTATTAATCTCTGGATTTTTATTGCCGACAGCTTTGGAACCCAGGCTATTAGAGAACAGAAAGAATATTTATTTGAGAAATGGTTTTAAAAAATAGGTTTCACATTTTGAGAAACCCTGATGAGCAGAATACTGGACTCTCTAGAAGCTTGTCAGTTCAGGACTTATTCTATGCACAATTCACACATTTACACAGAAAATTGTTTTTCCCCTTTGTATAGAAAATGCTGTTTTCTGCACAAAACATCTACATGTGAATTTTGCACACAACAAGCCCTGAATTGCAAATAAGCTTTCAAAAGTATGTGTTTGTCAAAGACTTTCTCACAATGGAAAGGAAAGTGCTAAGATTACTTGTTGCTTCCTTTGAGAATAAAACGAGTGAAAAAATACATCTCCAAAGGCCAGACCACACTGGGTTCTCTTGGTGAAACCAAAACAGGGTGGCTATTTTTGTGTGTGTGCACACACATGTTCCTTCAAGTCACCTGCTGACTTATGGCAACACCATCAATTTCATAGGCCAGGGATACTCAGAGGTCATATTTATATTTTAAATATCTTATTTTATTTATATGCCGCCTTTTTCCTAGAGTGGAACCCAAGGTGGCTCACAGAGGAAATCATAACAATACAAATTTTAAAAGTTAAATCATCTCATTTTAAAACAGGAGACAATTATTTTTGAAAGACACAGGTTTTTTAAAAAAGAAACAAAGCACAAACCATGGTAAGAAGCCTCGTTAAGAGCAATGCATATTAAAAGCCTGCTTAAACAGAATGGTCTTTGTGTGCCAGGGAAGGGAGTCCCTATTTACCCCATACATGTCTTGGCTATGCAGAGCTGTATGAGATGGCTTTAGAGAGTCAGGGGTGGATGTTAGGAACATCCACACATGAAAGTGTTTCTTACATGTGAAGGTGACGTATTTGGGGAGTTGCAGGGGTTGGCATTTCCTTCCTCCCTGTGCAGTGCCCAAAAGACGGCATCTGCACACGTAAGGAACACTTGCATGTGAAGATGTCCCCACTGAATTCCAGCTAAAATGTCTCAGTCTTGGGATGCCACTGTAATTGTATTTTGGGTGTAAAACACATCAGCATGGCTGCTTTCTCTCACTCAGAGTCCACATTCAGAAGGAAAAAATGTTCTTCTACTCTGTTCCTGTCTTTCCAAACAGACTCCATTCATTGTTTCCTTTCCCCCACCTTTATTTGGTTCCTCTATAGTCCTCCCGCATTGATGACCAGCGGTGTGCTCCACCCAACTCCCTCCCCCGTGGCCCCACTGTGCCAGATGAGGACTTCTTCAGCCTCATCCAACGGGTCCAAGCAAAGCGCATGGATGAGCAGAGGGTGGACCTGGCTTCTGCCCAGGAGGAGGCAGAGGAAGAAGAGGAGGAGGAAGAGCAGCAGCAACAGCAGGTAGATGAACAGCCGTCGGATCAGCAGCAGAGGCCCAGCTTCAGCTAAGACACCAGCACCGGAAGGGTGGGATTTGGAGCGTCAGCCACTGAAGAACTGTATCCTGATGCTCTCACTTTGTCCCGGGAGCAGCTTCTCCCTTGTGCGCCTCTTTACCTTGGAGAAAAAATGCGGAGGGGGGAGCAGAGGGGACAAGACTGTCCCTGTGTCTTACCTTGTAGGTGCCTCCATGACAACAGAACAAGAGCAGTGTGGGCCTTTTGGAGAAGATGGTGGTCTTCTCTCTGCACATTAATTGAGAAGGCCCATCTTGAGAGCAAGGAAGATGTCAAAAGAGAGGCTCACCCTGCCGATGGCCACTAAGCTTAGAAAGGGAGATGAAGAAATATTGGGGGAGCATCTATCTATGGGTAGTCATCAGCCACTGTAGGTGTGAACAGTGCCTCCACGATCGAGGGAAATATACCTCTGAGGATGCAGGAGAGAAATGACATAAATTCTGCCAAGAGGAATCTAACCAGATCCTGCTGGACCCCCTTTCATTGGCGCCAACAGGGCAAACCGTATGATGATAGGAAGAGTGTCTCATTTAGGAAGCAAAAGGCTTGCATTGGTGAACTGGAAGGAAGCATGGCTGCAAGAAGGCTGCTCTGCTCTGTCAGGCCTAGTTGTGCCTCTACCCCTTCAAATTTGCATTTTGTGCCGAGGGAACTCCTCAGTTTTCATTCCGAACAAAGGACAGTAATTGGTAACTGAGGCAAATGTTGTTTTGCTTAAATATGTGCTTAGTTGCCAGCTGTGGGAGAGGAAGCAGGAGTGGGGCAAAGAAAAAGAAAAGGGTAATACATTACGACCCCAGTATCTGTGGGGAAATATATTCCCAGATTTATTGTGGAAATGCAAAACCACAGATACTTGCAAACTTAGTCGACCATAGAACCACGCAGCAAGACCTAGAGATTTCTAAAGAGAGCACCTCTCGCTCTTGAAATCTCTTTAAGTCTCCCAACATGACACTATGGTCAACACCTGCCAGAAACATACCATCGAATCACTCTGGAGGACCTAGAATATGCCTAAAGAGAACATATTTTGGGGGGTGTTGTTAAATGAAACCATGGGTACCAGTCCTATGGATACAGAAGGTTGTACTGTAGGGCCCTTGAAGGAAGAACATACCTTTTGGTTAGGGAATGGAGGCAAGGAGACTCCTTTAGTTTCTGGTGCTGTCTCAGCAGCCATGAGGTTTAGAAACCTGGGACAATTTCTTGTGTGCATTTTTCTTTGTTTAATTGCCAATCAAAAGCATTTCAACTTACCATCTTTGATATAAGCAGAGAATGGTTGTTTTAGCTCATTCTTTTCATATTGTTTTCTGGAAGGAGAAGAGTGAACGTGGAGCATTTTTCTCTTACTTCATTTGTTATGCCTGGCAAAGGATCACGTTAAGTGCCATGTTCCTGAGCAAGGCCAAAAAAGTAGCAAGAGAAAGCTTGGCAGATGACGACGTCTCTCTGGCCTCCACATTCCTGTGGCACCAGGAGAATTTCCAACTGCTTCAGAGTTTGAGAAGGTACAGACCCCTGCCCCTGAGGGAACCTAGCATTCTCAGCTGTGTTTCCGATCCTCTTACGGCTTCCCAGATTCCATGAATCTCAAGCCGATCGCTCGTAACTATCTATGCAAAAAGGGCAGTTAAAGTGTAGTGCAGCCCATGCCTGAAGAGGATCTGAGCAGCATGAAGTCTCTTTGGAGGCAGAGGAGCTTCCAAATGTTATATCCCAACTGCAGGGAAAGTCCCCTTCCCTTTCTTGCTGCTACTGCTCCTCTAGCTAAAAAGGGAAGGTTGTTCTTGGTGCTGCATCAGAAAGGAGGCTGGGAGCATCTTCTCTTTTGCTCCTAGGCAATGCAACTGTCAAATAATGTGCAGCCAAGAGTAAGATTGGCTGTTTTCCCTCCCTCCTGATTAATTTATCCAGTGAATGTGGCCAGCCCAGAGGGAAGAGCTTCTGCTGTATGAAGCAAAGGCAGAATCCAAATGACAGTAGAAGAGAATAAGAAATGGCAGCCTTTTGCCTTTGGACAGATACCCAGGTTGGGAAAGGAAAGATAATAGTTCCTAGAGTCCCTCAGCCAGTATGGCGCTGCTGGCAAAACTACAGTCCAAACAGTAACTTTTCTAAGTTCCGACCCCCAAGCCTAGTTCAACAACCAAAATTGCAATACCAGACTCTTTCGATATACAGTGGTGCCTCGGGTTACGAAATTAATTCGTTCCGCGGCCGCTTTCGTAACCCGAAAAGCCTTCGTAAGCCGAAAACCCATAGGCGCTAATGGGGAAAAGCCGCGATTTCGTGTGAAATAGCGCCGAAAAGCACCAAAAAATTTTTCGTAACCCGAAAAAACATTCGTAACCCGGAACAATTATTTCCTATGGGATTTTTTCGTATCCCGGAAATTTCGTAACCTGGGTATTTCGTATCCCGAGGAACCACTGTAGTAGCTGGTGTCATGTTAGGCAGGTGGGTTAATGGCAGAAAAAGGTGTCCAGTACTTCTGCATGGCTCTCCACTTGGTGCCCAACAAGAGGCTGGCACAGCTCTGTTTTCCTGGGCACTGAATGAGGAAGGAGGAGCAGCCTTATGTTGGTGAAGAGGCTATTTCCCCTTGCTCAAGAGCAGCCCAAATAAGCCCAAACCCATTCCCACAGCCAGCCAGGGAACTGGAGCTGTGGCTGGCAGTCCCAGTGCTGGAACTGTGCTCCAAGGGAAACAGCCAAGCAGAGGGAAAAGCCTCCACCACCTAAGAACACTAGCAAAGACCCTGCCAGTGTGATGTAAGACCCCTGCTATTACCTGCTAGAAGGACAGAGACAAAGGCATTTGCTAAATCAGAATTTTAAAAAAATTACAGGAGGTGTAGGCCAAAAGCGTTTCCAAGCCCTGAGTAGTGTTCGGGGGCCAGCAGCTTAACAACAGAACATCTCCCATCATCCTCTAACCATGCAGTGCCAAAGAGGTTTGGCAAGGAATCTCAACTTGCAATTCAGAGAAATAAATCACAAGCTTTCATAAGCCTCCAAGCCCTGATTTTGCTGCGCGAGCAATGTCCAGTAAGTTCCTGTTGCAGGGCTAGCCTGCCCTCAAGGTAAAAGCCAAAAATATATGTCTAGGTGGGACAATCAGGACTGAGCCTGCAGCAAATGTCTCTACATCAGGCCCTAGTCCATTTTCCTCCCTAGAGAACTAACCATTAATGGCCTAGTAATGCAACCAGCTATAGTTGCTTGCACCCAAGAACTATCAGCCTGGTCTGCTTTTCAGTAGCCACTTCACTTTTCCAATGATACAATGGGAGACATGGGTGTGCCACTGGCCACCAGATCCAATACATTCACCTCATCTAAGCAGGGGGACCATTTAGAATCATCTGCCCATCTCTTCTTACAACAAGCCAGCCGGGATTAGGCTAGTTGGATGGGCATTTTTCAGAAGTGCTCTAGCTGGGTATTCTGCATGGCAGGGGACTGGATCGGATGACCCTTGTGGTCCCTTCAAACTCTGGGAGAATCAGAGCTATTGCAGCTTGGCTTTTCTTTTCCCTTAGCTCTCCTAGGTAAGCAAGGAACTGAACAGGCTAGAATTGGACCTGCTGACTGCTGGGAGATCTTTGCTCATATACTTGAATGTATTTGCTAATTTATTTTTTTTGTTCGAAATGTGTTTGATGTACTTTTATGGATGGGGAGGTGACACAATATGATCCATGTAGTACTCCCCCCTTTAAAAAAATCAAAGAGCTGCCAAATGATATATAGATACCTGGGGGAGGGTGTTAATAAACATTTTGTGACCCAAGTCTTTTTGAGTTTTATTCTCACAACACAATTAGAAGTGTTCAAACGTCCTCTCCCAGTATGGAGTCAAAAATAGCTTTTCTAAGGCTGGCATCCCATTTCTAACATATGTATGAGTAAGTCACTAGGAAGAATTATTTGTCACAGTGCAGCAGGTATGTTATTCTGCCAGCAGGAGAAGCTGAATTGTGCGTACAGCAACACTGCACATCACAACCGAACAACAGCGTCCAGTCACTGACACATGTCTTGCATTGTTGCTATTTTGCATGGAGGCTGCATAGTGCTGGTGCAGTGTTACTATGCTGTAAGGATGTTGCTTTAACCAGATTTTAAAAGGTGTGTGTAGGTGGGTGTCATGGAGCTTTTTAAAGCATAAACTGCCACTCCTAGAAACTTCCAGGAATGCTAGTTAGCCCCAGTACGTTTTGGGGAGGTGCAGTCAACACATGATTCCCACCTATAACCATCTTGGTGACAGCCCTGTTTCTTTCCCTGCAGCATTCAATCTTCAGATAGACAGAAACTGTCCGGTCTGAACAAATCATATCTTGAGATCAGTGGGTTATAAAACCAGAATGTTTTTTTTTAAATTACCCTGAGCGAAATGATTCTGCCACCCCTTTTCATCTTAGCAGATGCGGAGAAGCCTCCTAAAATATTGTTTTAGCAGATTCTTACCTGTCCTTCCCACTGCTTCTCAAGCTTTCATAACTGTATCTCTGTCCAACGTTGGCTAGTAGATTCATTTACTGTTGTCTTCCTGGAACATAGAGATTAATTCAAACAGTAAGTGGCCAAGAATTCTGCCCAGGAAGAGTTTGTTATGAACACACAGGAACAAATATCTTGTTTTATCATTACTCTCACCTCTCCCTTTAAAAAAACAGCAAACGATCCTCTCTCCATCCCATTTTAATATTTACTGATTTCTATGTATGGTTGTGAAAGCTACACAGTAAAGAAAGCTGAAAGGTTGTTTTAAATGTGTTGCTACAGGAAAGTTTTACAGATACTATGGACTACCGAAATGAGCAATAACTGTTTCCTAGGGTAAATCAAGCCTGAACTTCTCCCTAGAAGACAAAATGACTAGGCTGAGGCTACTGTATTTTGGCTATATCATGACCATCATTAGAAAAGATTGTAATGCTTGGTAAAGTGAAAGGCAGAAGGAAAAGAGGAAGACCACATTACAGATGAATAGAGAATTAAGGGTGCCACAGCCCTGAGTTTGGAGGACCTGAGCAAGGCTGCTGACAACAGAGTGCCTTGAAGGTCTCTAATTTACAGATGCCATAAATCAAAACTGACTTGATGGTGACAAACAACAAGAACCCAAGTGACAGCACTTTATACAAACTGATAAAATAACGCATAACCCTCACAACAGCCTTCAATGTACAGACCTGCAACATTGACTTTCAAAGAATCCTACAGCACACATATACAACCAAAGTCTTAGTGCTCCCTTGTGTCCTGGCCTAGTTTGGTTGATGCCTGCTTTGCTCAGCCAGACATCTCTCAGCAGGCAAGCCTGTCTTCAAAAGCACTTAACTATATATGCTTATGAAGTATTTCTTCCCCTACTGCACACATTATTTCAAGGGAGAGAAGAAATACAGAAGCACAATAAGGAAGGATCTCCTTATGTCTGGAAAACGTTAGCCATCAAAACTTTTTTTAATGACGCAAAGACCAAGGTGGCTCTGAAGACCATCTTTGGATTCATAATGTTTCCCGAACACATCAGAGCAGAACTTGGCCATTCACTTCCCATTCCTCACCAACCCCAATGGAACTCCTATTTGGATAGCTCCACCTCACTGATCTTTTCATCTACCAGGATGAAAGTAATGGATACGTTGGCTCTGCACTCCCAATGGGCCTGTACATTTCAAGAGGTAAAAAGGTTGCAAAGGTAAGAGAGGAAACCTCTTTCTTCCATTTAGGGCCCTTCGCAAGCTAGATACTCCCCCTCACACTTAACTTTGCAACCTTTTTACCTCTTGGAGGTGAATGGTGACCTAAGTGGCCCATACACCAGGCCCAGCAGAGATGGAAATAATACACAGTCCAGGCACAAGGGCCAAGTAGAACCACAGAATGGCCGCAATCCTCACCCCAAGGCTGGAATGTAACCAGAGAAGGCAGTCAAAATGGTCAAAGGTCTGGCAACAAAGCCCTATGAGGAACAAATTAGGGGGCTAGATATGTTTATCTTGGAGAATAGAAGACTAAGAGATTATATAATAGCCTTCTTTAAATATTTGAAGCCATCTTGAAATACCTAAAGCTAACCAAATTCAGCTTAGGAGCCACATGGACAAGCCAGAGCCCTGAGAGGTTCAATAAACACCAATAGTCTTAGAATTCAAAGATATAGCCGTGTTAGTCTATAGAATCAGTACGTAGAGAGATCCTATAGCACCTTTGAGACTAAGAATTTGGCAGCATGAGCTTTCGTAGACTTCAGTCTAGTTCCTCAGATGCATTAGCTCATGCTGCCAATTTCTTTCAGTAAGTCTCAAAGGTGCTACAAGATCTCGCTATGCACCAATAGTCTTATTTACTTATTGCATTAATACCCTATCTTTTTTCCTGAGGAGCTCCTCAGGTAGTGTGTGCATGGTGCTCTTTTCTCCTCATGTTCCTCACTAAACCCATGGAAAGTCAGTCAAACAGAGAGAGAAGCCAAGGCTTGCTCTAGGTCGCAAAGTACATATGTGCCAATATGAACCTGGATCTCCCAATTCTTATTCCAGCACCCCAATCATTGCCCCACATTGGTTCTCCCAATAGATTTCAATAGTCATTCATCCATATACACCCAATTCTAAAACAGTTCAAATAGTTTAAGTGGCAAGACTTACATCTTTGGCAGCAGGAAAAGGCTTCTATCAGGAAACAGCAAATCAAAAGGTGGGTTGGGGCACATTAATCTGAGGTAACGTTCGTCAAAAATGTCTCTGTTGAAATGAGAGGTGACCACTAGGCATTTTTTAATCTTTGATCCAAAATAGAGTAGTGCAATCCACAGTCATTTAGGGTCTTTTTCTCCACCTTCTTCGAGGCATTGGCTTGGGGGTTCTGCTACTTCGGGGTCTTGCAGTAAGAGTTCTAGGGCATCTTCACCAACCACACGCTTCACCTTCTCCCCTTTGGCTGCAAGGATCTCTTCAATGTTCCTTGAAACAAAAAGGCAATGAAGCCAGAAGGCATGAGCTCTCAACTGCATCACTGGTTTCGTAAAAGAGGGTTGCAGGAACTCGCAACTGACCTTGTCACAAATGTGACACAGACAAGACCTACTGAGGAAGTGTATCACTCTCTGTCTCAGTTTCCTATGAAGCAACAAACTAAGTAAACCATTTTTGTATGCTTATTTGCATCAAGCCACTGCTAAGAATCTGTACATACACTGCCAAAAAAGCAAGCTATAAGAAAAGCAGTACAAAGCAGATAACAACAGAATCATAGAATCATAGAGTTGGAAGAGACCACAAGGGCCATAAATATGTTTTTGTATGTGTTTGGAACAAGCTGTGGGATAATCACTCAGGTTGCAAACCTTTATTGCATATTAGTTTCTGCTTCTGTGCATTTTGTACTGCTTTTTGAAACAACTGCTCTCCGTTATTTTGAGATGGGTTCTTTTGCAGAACTAATCGGAGCTCTCTGATCTTCCTTAGTGGCCTTTCGTCCAAATATTAACCAGTCATACTTCACTTCCAAAATCACACAAGGCTGTGTGTGTTCAGAGTGTGTTTCTGACCTATGGCGGCCCTAAGGGGTTATCATGTGGTTTTTATGGCAGAATTTATTCAAAGGGATTTTTCCTGTGGCTTTCTCTTATGCTGAGAGAGTAAGACTTGCCCATGGTCAGCCTGTAGATTTCAATGGCTGAGTGGGGATTCAAGCCCTAGTCTCCCAGTGTCCTATTCTAACACTCAAATCACTGCATCATGATGTCTTAATGATACTGATTTTAGGAGAAGATCTTTTGCAACAGATACCTACAGTCTCTCCTGGTATGTGTGGGGAAGGGTTGCTGCTAAAACTTTCAAAGTCAAAGCTGGTGTCTTTTGTCATTGGGAATACTTACTCACTTCACTTATGTGCTGCCTTTGTCCCAGAGTGGGATCCAAGGAGACTTCCAGAAACAACAAATTAAAGGCATTTGCAATACATTTTTAAATATATAACTATTCTGAATACTGTGCTGAAACATCTGCACCTTGTGACGTAAGGCCATGTTTTCCTCTCGCTGCTCAAACTTCTGTTTTCAGGTGGCATCCTGTATCTGTAATGGCAGCTTAGCAGGCAGAGTAGCTTAGGCCCCATACAGACAGGCCCAAATAAAGCTGCTTCAGGTCACTTTGGAAGTATGCTGTTTAAATGATGCGTGCATGCATCCTAAGAGTCTGGAAGTTGTGCCAAAGCTGCGCTCCAGTCCTTAGGACTGGATCGTGGCTTTGGTGCGGCTTCTAGACTCTTAGGATGCATGCATCATTTAAACAGCATACTTCCAAAGTGACCCGAAGCAGCTTTATTTGGGCCTGTCTGTATGGGGCCTTAAACTTACTTCTCCACGGACTCCTGTGTCTGTAATGGCAGCTTAGCGACCAGAGTAACTTAAACCTTCCTAGTGTACCTTTTAACAATTCTGCATGGTAAAATCATGTGTTAGAAGACACAGAGGCATCAACTGAAAAGCCACCAGGAACAGTAGCTCTGCCCAAACCCTGATACTCTCGTTCTGGACCATCTTGGGGTCCAAACCCCAAAGAAAGACAAGGCTGTTGTCATGCTCACCGTTTCCCGGCCAAGTCGGAGAACCAGCCCAGGTTGTCGGCAATCACATGGTGGTTTTGGCACCCTGTGCATGTCACTATCACAACCCCATTGTGGTAGGCTGTCTTCGAAATGGTTTTTGCCGACCGGGTCCCACACACCTGAAAAACAGAACCCAAGCACAATTAGACTATCACAATTCAAAGCGACTGGAAGAGAAGCCAACTCCTTTTCTATATATATGTACACACACACACACACACACATATATACACACTCTATATACAGTGGTCCCCTGGTATCCACTGATGTTTGATTCCAGCAGCAGATACTGTGCCTCTGGTTCGATTCCCAGTTCAACCATGGAACCAACTGGGGGATACTGGGCAAAGTAAGTCACACTCTCTCAGCCTCAGAGGAAGGCAATGGCAGACCTCTGAGAAAACCTTGCCACAAGCCCGACCCGCGTTCACACGTACACGCACCTTACACGTGTAAATCAGCCTGTAGTGCGCCGCCGAAGCCAACTTAATGGCCTCTTTTCCTTCTTCGCTGCTGGCGCTTCTCCAGCGGAGGCTCCGGGCGAGGAAGGAGGGCAGCCGGGGAGGCGCCCCGAGGCCTAGACGGACCCCGAGGCATTGGAAGAGCCGCCCGCCTCGGCTCACAAACAACGAACGGGCCAACGCTGCCGCCATCTTAATTGTGGGCGGGGCCTTATGGGGAAGGAGGCGGATGTCGCCATCTTTAATGTGGGCAAATACTGTGGCGGAGGCGGCAGGCGCCATTTTAACTATGGGTAAAATGGGGAATCCATCTTGACTATGGGCAATAAACTAATGGGAAAGGGGGATCCATCTTAACTGTGGGCAAGACGCTGTGTGAAGGAGGCAGAAGGAAGCATCTTAACTATGGGCAAATGAGGAATCCAACTGTGGGCAAGAAGCTGTGGGGTTTTTAGACCATACTATTTCGTTTTTGTCTTTTGGTATGTTTTATTCCAGTTTAATTATTTATTGTTTTAACATTTGACAAGCTACTTTACAACCGAAAATTGTAAAGTTTAACTCCCAGAGTGCTTGAGCCCTCCTCCAGGGCCATGGGCATGTGGGTAGGTTGGGGGTGATGGGAATTGTAGTCCCAAACTCAGCCGCTGCCTTCGCTAAGGGCGCCGCCCCTTTCCCTGTTGTCCTGGAGCGCCCTCTGGCGGCAGCAGAAAGAGCAGCTTCTCCCCTCGTGGCTCCCGTTCCTCGCTCTCTCTCTCTCTCTCTCTCTGGCGCCCTCTTGTGGCTTCATATTCCCGAGGGGCGTGGCCTCCTTTGCACGTGGAGCAACCTCATCATCATCATCATCATCATCATCATCATATATTATTATTATTATTATTATTATTATTGGTATTTATGCCCCGCCCTTCAGCTCTAAAGGCTATCAGAGTGGCTTACAATTATGATGTTTAATTAGACGGTTCCCTGCCCTCAGGCTTACTGTCTAAAAGTATAATCATTTTAAAGGTGAATGGTTTATTATTATTATTGTTATTATGAAAACTGGTGGGCCTCTGCCTCTGGGTTCCCAGGAGGAGAACCAAGAAGAAGCAGCAGTGGCCAGTGGCCTTTCCAGAAGGAGGCTCCCAGAAGGTCCATGGCTTCAGACAGCAGCTTTTTCCCAGGGTCCCTCTCTCCATCTTCCATTGAGGCCAATGCTGCTAGAAAGCCTTACAGCTGGATGGAGAAGGAGGAGGAGGAGGAGGAGGAGGAAACGGGGCCCTTGGCTTTGCCAAGCGAGGGATGCCCCTGCACTTGGCACTTCCGTGTGTGTGTGTATCAGGGGTTGGAGGACACTTCCCATCATCCTCACAAGGCACAGCATTAGGTCTTGGAGGACACTTCCCATCATCCTCACAAAGCCGTGGGGGTTTTAGACCATACTGTTTTGTTTTGTTTTGTTTTGTTTTTTTTTGGTATGCTTTATTCCAATGTAATTATTTTTTGGTGTTTTTTTAACACTTGACAAGCTACTTTATTACAACCAACAGTTGCAAAGCATAACTCCATGAACAACTCCATGAACAACACTAAAACAACTCCATTAACAACACTAAAATATACTTCTTTCAACATCCACGTTGTCTCCAACAAGCACCTTTGTTAAGTGGAGAACACTTGCTTTTAAAAGGTGATTTGGGCCCAGAGGACACTGTTTCCTTGCTTCCTTCGTGTCCATTCCTTGGGAATGAGGTGTCTCTATGTACATTGGTTGCTTGGGGGGAATACAACAACACAAGTGCCCAAGAAAAGGTGCCCAAACAAAGTCGCAACTTCTTTCCCTCCTGTGGTGGACAAGCGTCAGGAGCCTTCGGTGTCTGTGTTGTCGCTGCCGGATGTGTTTTCCCAGTCCACTTCGTGGTACCTGACTTTATGCATTTTCCGCAGGGCTCTCTTTCTGCAAAACAAGTTCCAAAAACGTGTAGGAAAAGGTGGCAAACTTCAGACTCTGGGGCCAAATCTTGACCTCCTTGGATCTCAGTCTACCCCCATGGACTTCAACAATGGCCCATTCACCATATCATCATTGAGTGGTTTCCTTTGAGTGTAGTGGACTCTCCTGCTTTGGGGTTTGTTAAACATGTGAGAGTCCTTCAGTCTTCCCCTATATGGCTCAGTTAAACCATTCAATTTGATTATCACCAGCAACTGATGGCCATTGCAACAAGGCTACATCCCTCTCCATCCTATCTCACTCTGTTTTACATAGGTTTTCTCCCCATATTGAAGGAACAGAGAAAGGTTTTAATTGAGGGCTGGGAAGAGAAAAGGCATCGGCTGTATGCTTCAGACAACATGCTCAACATACTGGGTTGGCAAAATCTAGCAAATTCTGCATGCTGGAAGAAATCACTGCAATCCATTAAGCTTTGAGAAGTATGTGTACAGATCTAGGAAGCGATGAAGAAGCATTACCTCCGGTACTGCTCAAAAGTGTCCTTCATTCGCCGGCGTTCTTTCTCTGTTAGTTCTCCATTGAGCGAGCTGCCTTCCTGAAAAAGAAATGCAACACCAGGACCGTATTTAGCTCAACTTGGTTAAACAAGACAAAGCTACTCTGCTAAGTTGAAGGCTTTCATGGCCAGCACCTATAGTCTTTTATGGGTTTTTTGGGCTGTGGGGCCATGTTATAGAAGAGTTTCTTCCTGACGTTTCACCAGCATCTGTGGCTATGGGCATCTTGAAGATTATTTGCAAATCTTACTGATATGGCAAGGACTGGTATTATCTGAAAAGATGCAGCGAGGGTCTGGAAAAAGCTCCTATATGGGCCTAGCTCCACCTAATTGTAGATATAACTGAGATCAGGTATGTAAGGTCAGCTCACACTGAGAAAGTGTTGTGCAACCTCATGGCAACAGCAAGGAACAAATGGACAGAAATCGACAAGGATTACAAAAATATGTTCAAATTGCACTGGAATAGAAGACCCCATGTTTGTATCATTTTATTGTTGTGTTTTATATTTTGATTCATCTTTCATTGTATTTTTATGAGGTGGCTTGAAATGCTTAAAACCAACCAATACCTGTGGCGACTGAGAAAGCTGCATATTTCCCAAAGCACTGAATTCCTCCTGGTCCTTTACGTTGGAGCCTTCTGGAGAGAGAAGGAAGAGAGATAATAAATCAATTGTAGATTGATATCTGTGAGCAGAGCGGAAACAACATGGATGTCTCAGGATAACTTACTTTTCTCTGTGCCTTTCACATCTTCATCTGGATTTCCAGGAGAGGTCAGCTCCATGCAAGAAAAAGAGAGGGAGAGAATAGCTTCTTTTTGTGAATGAATGTTCACTGGTTGTCCTTTTCTCATTTCCTAGGAAGGGAACAACACCAGGCAAAGGAAGCTATTTTTCAGCAGGATTTCCGAAAACACAACATTTTGCCACTTCTAGTAGTCATAGAACTGAACATTTACTACATATCTTCGGATTAACGCCAGCAACAGAATTGGTGCCTGAAGGCGGGCAAGGAGGAGAGATGTTGTAAAACTACACATCCCAGGACTCCATAGGATGGAACCATGGCAGTTAAAGTGGTCTCAAATGGCATTATTTCTACAGTACCTATGCACCCTACGTCCTCTGGAGTGATTCTTTGGTATGCTTGGACCAGAAGCTGACCATAGAATCATGCTGGAGGACCTAGAAATGCCTAGAGAGAACATGTTTTTTGGTTGCAGATAACTGAAACTGCATTAATCCATGGGTCTTAATGTATAGTTATGCAATAAAAGACAATTAACAGTGACAGATTTACTGAGTGGCCATCTGCACAAAGACAGAAAGATCAGAAGCAGTAGTTGTCCTCAGTCAAGCATGTTCCTTGCGTCACTCACTTCTTGGGAGCTTCTGGATGATGTTTCCTCTAGGTCTGAAGTCTGTAATTGCAAGATGTTAAAAGGTTAAAAGTTATGAAGCTATGACATGCCAGAAATAATTGTTATATACTTATGACAATGTGCTCAGGGAAAACATAGGTTAAGGCACAACCATGATGAATTAAGCTAGAAAAGAAGGGGATGTTTGGGTGAATCCGAGTGCTGCCTTTCTGCACAATGCCTTGAAATTGAATACAGTATATGGATGTTTCAGTACAGTCTTCAAGAGCAGCTCCAGATACTGTTCATAGTAGTCGATCTCCACCTTATCTCAATTTGCCACACCAGGAATTACAATGACAGAAAAGACTACAGTTAGCATACTACATGAGTTTGATACTCATGGCCATGGTGAAATGACCTGGAAGCATTTGCTCATAACATTAAACCTAAGCAGTCAATCTCCATCCAATCCCAGGAGCAAAGATGGAAGAGAAGATAGGCATACACAAGTGACAGGAGAACTGGTGTTACATTTTCTGGGTACCTACCAGTGATGAAGGATCAAGGCGTAATCTTTTGAACTTGGCTTCCGTACTAAGCAGCTGCCCTTCTTTCTGGAAGAGCTGGAGCTGCAGGTCATCGCACTTCTCTCCAAGTTCTCTGATCTGCTTCCGGTAGATGTCTTTCTCTCTCAGACTCTTGGAATACTGTCTGTGGAACCTCTCTTGATTCAAGAGAGCCTAGCAGAAAGCAATGGGAAAGAGGGTTGAACAAGAGGTATATCTGAAAACCCACTTCTGTTGGATTGGATTTGTTTAGATGCTTAGGGCTGAGAGAAACAGAGTGTGATAAGCAAGTGGGATTTTTGGCTCAATGGTAAGTAGAACCTGGATGTCCCCAGTATAATGTTTTCTAATCACCGTGTGGCATAGTAGTTTGAGTGATGGATTACTATTCCGGAGACCAGGGTTCGAATCTCCACCGAGCCATGAATCCCACTGGGTGACTTTGGGCAATTTCAGACTTTCTCATCTTCAGAGGATGAAGAAGAAATTTGCCAAGACACCTTAAGGTCACTGTAATGTGGAAATGACTTGAAGGCGCATAATAACAACACTACACTGGCTCTTCGTCGTATTCTTTTTCTTGCAATGTGCATGAGTCATGTGCCTTTGTCAATGTCTCCCTTTTTTCACAAGATGGAAGGAAGTATCAACCCAGCTGACTTACCTGATCCCTTTCGGCAGCCACCTCTTCCATCTGTTTCAAGATGGTCTGGATACGATCCTGGTAAACCCGGTTGTCGTTCTGGAGAGATGTGCATTGCAACTCCAACACCTCCTTTTCTTCCATAAGCTGCCAAGAGAAGCACAGAAGCATGGAGTGGAATGGGATCGTGGGGAGTGTCAGGGGCTGCGCTGCCCCATTCGGAAGCATTGCTTCAGCGCACCTTTTGGAGGGCAGAAATTAGCACTTTAATTTGTACCCTGTCAGCCTTCATTTAAAAATTAAAGGTTATATTAGGAACCAGAACAACCCTGCTTCCTTTTAGAGAGGGTGAAAATCTGTGGCAGCAGATTCTGAGCATCCCAGTTGTGTAAAATCCATTATCTATATGTATATATATCGATATCTATCTCATCCTATACCTGAAGATCTTAGGTATAGATAAATACATTAAAAACAATATGTAACGACATTTTTAAAGACCATAAATCGAAGGCACTCAACAACTACTTAACAGGTAACTGTTTTACTTGCAACTCATTACTTCAAAGTTCTGACTCCATAATCCACCGACAACCCATTTCAAATCCATGCAAAGCAGCTCTACCCACTTACTTTTTCCCGCAGATCTTCGGTTCGCCGGAGCATTTGGCGCAAATCATAGATCGTATTTACAAGCTCCTGGTGCTCTCTCAACATCTGGGCTCGCTCCGCCTCAAGAGCCTGGATGGAAACATTCTCCTTCTCAGAGCTGCCTTTCTTGGTGACCTACAAAAGGAGGAAGGATAATATGAGAGGAATATGAGAGGAACAGCTCTCCAAACGTAGATCATCTTCCTTCAGTGCCACCTCTTCTATCCTCCCATCTCCTGCCCCAATCCCCTTTTTAACCTTGTGAGATCACAGAATTATAGAATCCTAAAGTTGAACATGCCCAGCTCCCTTTACTCTTATGTTTTGTTTGCCATACTTCTTATCACCCTCTTGTTAGATAAGTAGGCAAAGAGGGATCTTGTAACAATCTACTTCCTTACCCCATGCACCTGAGGAAGTGGACTTAGGTCTAGGAAAGCTCATGCTACCAACTTCTTTCTTTCAGTGAGTCTCAAAAGTGATACGAGATCCCTTTGCATATTGATTTTCCAAACTAACACAGCAACGTCTTTGAATTCTACTTTATTACATAAGTTACGGCCCTATAATCAATCCCTAGGTGGCCATCAGAACCACAAAAGCACCCCAGGGCACCTTACGAGAACTGCACTTTGCACACTCTTAGTATTAATCGAAACAGTGAATAAACCCCCAAATGTCCCTGTCCCTTGCCGCCTTCCCTTGGCTGACTTCCCCCTGGACACTAGAGACCTGTAAGGTACTTTCCAGCTCCTTGTTCTTGGCCAAGAGCAGGTCCTTCTCCCTTTGGATCTCCCACACAACCTCATGGCTGGGCCTCTGCTCAATGGCGTGCCTCAGCTTCAACGTATGCTTTCGCTCCAGCTTACAGTCATCCTCGGCCTTCATCAAGCTGTGCCTCAAGCTGTCAATCTTTGTGGCGACACATGTGGTGACATGTGGAAACAGAAGAAAGAGAGAGAGTAAAACATAAGAGGGGCGCAACTAAAGATCCACAAGAAAGGGCAACTTCTTGTGTCAATTTTAGTATGCGCTGGTTCAGCTCCAGAGCTACCCTGACACATCCCCATTTGGATTACTGTAATGCGCTGTACATGGGGCTGCCATTGAAGATTGTTTTGAAATTGCAGTTGACTCAAAGAGCTACAGCCAGACTGTTAACTATAGGAAGCACACTACTCCCTTGTTGCAATAGCTCGACTGGTTGCTGGTGAGTCTACTCTGTAAATCCCTATGTCCAGATTATTTCATAGGTTTCACAAAATCCTAAAGCTGGAAGAGACACCAAGGGTCATCCAGTCTAATCCCCTGCCATGCAGGAAGACAGAATCAAAGCATCCCTGACAGATGGCCACCCAGCCTCTGTTTAAAAACCTCCAAAGAAGGAGACTCCACCACTCTCCGAGGCAGACTATTCCACCCTTATATACTTCTTAGAGTCAAGAAATTCTTCCCAATGTTTAGGTGGAATCTCTTTTCCTGTAATTTGCATCCATTGTTTTGTGTCCTAGTCCCTAGATCAGCAGAAAACAATCTTGCTCCATTGTCAATGTGACATCCCTTCAAAGATTGAAACATGGCCATCATGTCACCTCTTAACCTTCTCTTCTCAGGCTAAACATACCCACTCTCTAAGAGGGCATGGCTTCCAGACCCTTCACCATTTAGGTCTTCCCAGCTTGTCAATATCCTTCTTGAATTGTGGTGCCCAGAACTGGACACAATATTCCAGGTGAGGTCTGACCAAAGCAGAATAGAGTGGGACTATTGCTTCCCTCAATCTAGACACTACAACCTTATTGATGGAGCCTAGGGTCAAACTGGCCTTTTACTTGCCGCATCACAGAAGTGAGAAGAATGAAGCCAACCTCCAGCTGCAGATCCCGGTTCTTCATCAGGGCCACATTTTTCTCCTCACTCTGCCTTGCGTAGCTCATAGCCAGTTCATAGTTTTCGTCTTTGCATCGCTTCAGTTCCTTGCTGAGGTTGTCCCTCTCCTCCTTCATCCGCTGTGCCCTTTCCTGGTGCTTGCGCAAGACGTTGTCCCTCACCCGCATCTCCTTGATGATGTCCTCCTTGGTCTGGAGCAGCTGGTTCAGCTCCTGGATTTTTTGCCTTTCCTCACGGTTGGCGCTTTGAAGCTTTGAGATCTCATTCATCAGCAGCTCTGTCAGGCTGGACTCTCCAGCTGTATCTGCATCGGAGGAGAAAATGTATTCGCATTCACAAGACAGAGGACAACAGGAAAGAATGGAGGTACCCATTCACACTACAGAATTGATTCCACTTTAAGTGCCATAGTTGCATCCTATAGAATTCTTGTAGTTGCAGTTTATTGAAAGGTGTTTAGGATTTGAGAGCCAGCAAAAGAAACCCTAGGATGAGGGGCACCCATAAGTCAGAATTGACTTGAAGGCACATAAGAACAAAGTTTGTAGAGTGAGGCCTGGTTTGTGGTTCTCTGATATTCTTACGAGGGTTTTGGAAGATGCAACAGATCGTAATTCCTATTTAGCATAAATTCCAAAATCTGGAACTGTGTCAAAATAATCACTTAAACCAAAATGCAACAACTGGAACTCTGCTATCAGAAAAATCTCCATTCCCTCGTCATAAATTCTGCTTGGAGGAAACAGCTGTGCTTTAGAGCTGTGTGTAAATCAGAGAGCATCACACTGGTCTCTAAATATGTACTAGAAGGTCTCATGGAGTTGGAGGGGACCACAAAGGCCATCTACTCCAACTCCTGGCTATGCAGGAATACATAATAAAAGCAGCCCTGAAAGACACCCGTGGTAAATGAATACAAAATAACAACAACAACAACAACAACAGGGAAGATCAAGATGAAATTCATCAGATTAACATATTACCTATAATCATTGAGAAGACCCTGGTGGGTTCTTTTCCTGTTATTTTCTTGTAAAGCTGAGGATAGTAGAGTTCTAGGCTCTCAAGAAATGCTACAAAACCTTTCTGACCTGTCCTTTGGAGGATATCAAGGAGAACGCCTGCAAAGGAGAAAAGATACTTTAGTTAGCAATAGTAAAAATAGTAACACCCTCAGCTTATTTCAGTTGCTGCAAACCAAGTTCAAAATACACAAGAACTTTGCAGTGAGTTAACTCAGCAGAGGAAGGGGAGAGGAAGGAAAGGAATCTTTGTCAACTCAGTCCATACATTTCAGGGCTTCTCTGCTTTGGGTGTTGTTCTTCCACATTAAGATCCCTCTTTAAACCATGAGGATGGCATTGGGAAGAGGTGTGAATGATACACCGGTGCCACTGGTAAGCAAAAAGTACCTGTTTTTCTTTTCCGGATCACCAGGTTGGGGTCATTAAGGATCTGTTCCTCATCATCATGGTTTATAACTTTGCACTGCCGGAGGTAAGGGGTGATCCTAGAAGGATCGATCACGGAGATCAACTTGACACGGAAGTTCTCCAGGTTGTTCCAACAAGTCTCCTCATCGTCTTCTAAGTCAGACATAGTGGAGGGTGACAAAGAAGGCCTGGCCTGGGTCAGTCCTCTAGAAGTGTTGCTAGAGAAGGCAAAAGGAAAGGCATGCATTAACTGGAAGACAGCGTACCTTCCAACGTTTCAACAAGCAACACCTGAGTGTGGTCAAGGTGGCAAAAGTTTTCAATGAAAAGAAATGAGCATGCAAGCTGGGAGAAACTGCAGCGGTTTGCTTTTGCTTGAGCCTCCTGGAGAAGGCAAGATTCTGCCCACTTCTCTCTGCAGTGCGAATTGAGTGACTTTTTTGAGAATCTGGAGAATCACTTTTGCATTTTGAACTCAGTTTTGATTGGACTCTGCTGAATAAATCTTGCCAAGAAACCCCCATGATAGGTTTGCCTTAGGGTCGCCATAAGTTGGAAATGACTTAAAGTCACACAACACACACACATTATGTCACTTCTCAGTCTTCTCGTCTCTAAGCTGAACATACCCAGCTCCTTAAGTTGTTAACATACCCTAAGCAGAGTTCCCCCAGCCAGGCCACTGCCATGCTGCCTCTAGAATGCAGGTGCCCCCTCATATAGACACATCCTAACTATTAATTCTTCACAATAATGTTGCTTGCACTTCTAGCAAAGCACTTTAATGATCCTTAGGTGCCAACACTCCACCTCCTGTTCAAACCTTATTGACTAAGGGCACTTTCACACTATGCAGATATAGCACGATCCTTCCACTTTAACAACCATGGCTCCATCCTATGGAATCCTGGGTTTTGTAGCTTGGTGGGTCAACTTGGCACTTTATGGCTGCCAAACCTAAACTGCCAATGCCAGGATTTCCTAGGATGGAACAATGACCGTTAAAGTGGAATGATAGTGCTATATTTTATAGCGTTGAAAGTGCCCCAGGTGTGCCACTGTCAAGGGACTGTACCATCTTGAAGAGAGCCAGCATGGTGTAGTGGCTTGAGCATTGGACTAGGACTCTGGAGACCTGGGTTCGAATTCCATCTCTGTCATGTAAACCCATTGGATGACCATGAGCAAGTCGCACTCTCTCAGCTTCAGAGGATGGCCATGGCA
This sequence comes from Sceloporus undulatus, assembly GCF_019175285.1. Taxonomy (NCBI): domain Eukaryota; kingdom Metazoa; phylum Chordata; class Lepidosauria; order Squamata; family Phrynosomatidae; genus Sceloporus; species Sceloporus undulatus. Next base: position 19,758,481 of record NC_056528.1, on the reverse strand, counting down.
AACCCCCTCTGAAGAAACATGCCAAGAAAAACCCATGACAGGTTCACCTTAGGGTTGCCGTAAGTTGGAAATAACTTGAAGGCACACAACAACAACAACCATCCCAAATACTATCAGCTGATTTCACAAACCAATCTGGACACATCAACCCTTATAAAAATCCTGACATCTGACTCAAATACCTTGGTCTGTGGTACTCATAATCCGGAGAACCTGTTAAACCAGTTACATCACCCAACCTTCCTTGGTCTTCCTTCTCTAGAGCCCAACTTGCCATCTTTGGATGCATTATATGTCTTCCAATATTGGCCTGCTTGCAACTGTACTTTGATACGGAGCTGCAGATAGTCCCTCTGAGCTTGTCTGAGGCCGGGCAGGGTGTGAATGCGATTGCGAGACACAGCCATGTGTGTGTTGCATGGCTTTGGAGGAAGTTCATGAGTCACCAAAGAAAGGCAGGGAAGCTTTTAGGGCCGCCTGTCATTTGGAGGAAAAAAACATTCCTCCGTAATATTGGCCTCTCTTGTACTTTTCCGGGCAGGTGTTCCAATGCTATAGTAAAAGTCCACTTAAGCAGCTCTAAGTGTCAGTATGGTCCATGGATTTTTGGTCCATGGATTCAACCATCCCTGGATTCATCTTATTTATTACTATGAAAACCAGTACAACATAAAACCAACCACAAAGGACAATACATTCACACAAACACACACACAGAAACAGAAACAAAACAGTAACCCATACCCATATATACATATATAAACTTGCACTCAATTCAATTGGAGAGGAAAGGAATCTTGGCCTTCCCAGTTGGCTCAGGCAAAAGCAAACTGCTACAGCCTTTTCTAGCTTGTGTGATGTTTCTCATTAATAGCTTTTGTCATCTTGACTGTACTCTGATACTGTTTGGTCGCATTTACTCATCTGTGAAATGTTGGAAGGTATGAGATAAGAGCGCAAGCACATTTTAGTCCATCCCCGCTGTGGGAGACTTGAGGGTCTGGTTCTGAACCGCAGACTGAAATCCTCGCTAATGCACAGAGTCCATGAGATACTGGCCAATCCTTTTCCCTTTCCATCAGTGCCACAAAACCACCAAAGCATGTGGTATTTTTTTACAATGCATCATCACAAGGGAGACCTTTGAAGTCAGACGCAAAAGGGAAGGGCTCTTGAGCTGTTTCACTCTTAGTTTTCCTTCATCATTTATCCCAGACACGCAAAAGGGTTCCTTGTCAGGCAGTCTCATAATTTTGCATGACACAGTGACCCTTTCCCACTACACATTTATAGTACTACGGTTCCACTTTAACTGGCATGGTATCTTGGGATTTGCAGTTTAGAGATGGGTATATAGCATAGTCAACCAAAGAACCCTCCCCAGATTACCAATCCCAGGTTTCCACGGGATGCAGCCACGGCAAGTTAAAAGTGGGATCATAGTGCAATAAATAGGTAGTGTGAAAGTTTCCTATATTTGTTACTGTTTTATTGTGAGGGGAACCCAAGCAAGCTCAGGCTTGAATATATCATGTAGGATCAATATTGCCTCGGATCCATGGCTTTGCTTGCAAAGATTGCTTCATCCTCTGGAGTTTTAAGCCTAAACGTATTGTTGTCTGCGGAGCCCTGAGGACCAAAGTGTCCTGCCCAAAACATTTTGCTGCCTGAGGCAAAACAGCAAATATCACCTTTCACTGGCCCAAAGTTCACCATGAAGCAGAAAAACAAAGAACTACTTCTCTGCAGCTGTGGCAGTTAGAAAAATACAATAGTAACAGAGTGAAGAACCAAAAAAGAGTTTTATGAGACCTCCGAGAACACAAAAGCAAGGAGAGATTGCCGTTTGCTTTTGCCTCAAGCTACAGGGAAGGGCAACATTCTTCTTCTTCCTCTCCTCTGTTGTTCTTGTTGCTGCTGCTGTGTGCCTTCAAGTTGTTTCCGACTTATGGAGACCCTAAAGCAAACCTATCATGGGCTTTTCTTTGCAAAGGTTTGTCATTACCATCCTCTGAAGCTGCAAGTCTCAGTGTGTGACGTGCCCACAGTTAGTAGGTTTCCATGGCCAAGCCAGGATTCGAACCCTGGTCTCCCAATGTCCTGATCGAACGCTCAAACCATGCCACACTGGCTCTCCTCTCCTGGTGCAAAGATACAGTACTTGAATGCAAACAACTTTTGCACTATGAATGTGCTTTGCAGCCACAGACGTAAGCTGAGGACAGAAGGGGGAAAGTGCTGCTGTGTGACTGTAATACAAATGAACTGAACTGAACATAAATCTGGCCCTGTTCCCTGGGGACACGTTATCCACTGTTGTTTGGAACCAAATCCATGGATTTGCTCTATCATATTATTATCACACCAACATTTATTATTTTGTGGATTGCTTCCTGCTTCCGCCTGCAGTCTTGGTTGCGTTATATAATGCAAGGTGGTGCCAGATCTCAGGGCATAACCTGCTAAGTTTTGGGTCCAGGACCCCCAATGGATATCAAAATATGTGGACACTCAAGTCCCATTTCATACAGCGGAGCTGTAAAATGGTGTCACTTATATAAAACAGCAAAACCAAGGTTGAGAAAATAAACCAACTTCAAGCTGTGGGTGTCTGAATCCATGGATGCAAAATCCGTTGATACGGAGGGCCGGCCGTAATGCAATGGCTTACTTCTAGAACAGTATAATGGATAAAGGCAACAACATGACTGTGAAAAAGCACTGAGAAGTTGGGCAAACCTCCACTAAATTCGACAAACAACATTTTCGGGGTAAAACAACTCAATTCCTTTCTTCATTCTCAGAACAATAAACTTTCACTCACCTGAGCAGTGACTCCAAGAGAAATGCCTCATCCAGGACAGCAGTCCTTCCTCCAGGGCTTTGCTTTGCCTAAGTTTCCTTAAACCAAGGAATTAAAACTCTGCCTTGCATGTTAGCCAGGACCGAAAGGGGAACTCGCACAACACACAGTTTTGAAAATGGAAAAAGATAATAATGGGGAAGTTGCAAAACTGTGTGGCGTAGGATTCTCTGAGCACTGATTCTATTACGTCAGAGCCAACTTGCATGCTTCTTTTGCCGAAGGGGGGCGAGTTCCCTTTTTATACCACGAATTTACAATGTCAGAACCTATAAATGTTACTCTCTCTTTTTTTAAAATAAACAGGATTATTTCTGCAGTGGACCCAAGTCTACAAAACCTTATGCTACAACTTCTTCCTCTCACTCTCAAAGGTGCTACAAGATCCCTTTGTGTACTGATATTGCAAACTAACACGGCTATGCCTCTGAATGCTACAACTATGGCTAGTCATAAAAAATATCCAAGGGTAGCCGTGTTCGCCGTACAGCAAAATACAACAAAATACAAAATCCACTAAACAGTGATACCTTTATTGGGCCAAACAAAAATGGAGAAAATACATCATGCAAGCTTTTGACACTTCATCGGCTTCTTCATCAAAGATGTTAAAATCATACAGAAGAACATACAGTCGTCCTGCATGGCAGGAGGTTCAACTAGATGGCTCTTCAGCTCCTTTCCAATTCCAAGATTCAGCGATTGTATGAAATCTATCTCTTAAGATCTAGAGGGACAAAGCTCCTGTGTCTTTAATGGTGGTGTTTCTTGTTAATGGACATCGTCTTCGACTTATGGTGACCCTGTGAATGAGACCTTCAAGAGTCACCAGTATCACCTGCTTTCCTCAGATCTTGCAAGTTCAGGGCTATGGCTTTCTTGGTTAAATCAATCCACCTGGAGCACAGTCTCCTTTTCCTACTGCCTTCTACTTTACCAAGCATTAACATCTTTTCCAATGAAAGTCATCTCATGATATAGCCAAAGCAAGACAGCCTGTTTAGTCATCTTGGCTTCTAGGGAGAATTCATGCCCAATTTACTCTATGATTCATTTGTTGTCTTTCTAGCAATTCATGGTATCTGTAGAATTCTCATCCAGCACCACAATTCAAACGAATTGGTTTTCATCCTGTTAGCTTTGTTCACTGTCCAGCTTTCACAACCATACTAAGAAATCAGAAGTACTATGGCTTGGATAATTCTGACTTCAGTATTTAAGGACGCATCTTTATATTTGAGGATCTCCTCTAGTTCCTTCATAGCTACCCTTCTGAAACTTAACTCTTCATTTCTTGACTTGCCTCTATTTTTATTAATGACTAAACAAAGGTACAGAAAGTCTTTATTCCAACATCTACAGTAATCGCTTTAAAGTTATGTATATTACCGCCTGTTATTATTTTTATTTTCTTAATATTCAACTGTAACTCTGCTTTTGTGCTGTCTTTCCTAACTTCCATCTGTAGTTGTTCCAAGTCTTTCTAAGTACTCTGCAAGTAATATGGCCTCATCTGCATATCTTACATCATTTATGTTCCTTCCTTTAATTTTCACATCTTCTTCCTCTGAGTCTAATTTCCATGTGATATATTCTGCATGTAAATTAAACAGATAGTGTGATACAGTGTCCTCAGAGAGAGAGAGAGAGAGAGAGAGAGAGAACACCATGAAGGCACACTCCATCATGTCTAGGCCCTGCAACAGATAAAAGGCTGTGAAGTCAAGGGCTTTCTTGGCTGGCATCCATAGTTTTTTTGTGGGTTTTTCGGGCTATGTGAACATGTTCTAGAAGAGTTTTGCAAGCATTTGCATTTGCTGGGTCTTGATTTTAGTGTTTTTTGGGACTGGTAGCCAAACTCTGCTAACTTTAAGCCAGAGTTTCCTCTTTCCTGAAGTTGTCCAGGTGCTTGTGGATTTCAATGCCATGCCATGCAAACCACACAGGGTCCGGGGTTTTCCCAGCAGACCATGGATCTCTCATTAAACAGACACAAATTCTCTTTGCATATCCTCCCAACCCGGGATGTTGTGGCTCACTCATTTCATTTAGAGCAAGCCAGATACAGCCACATACTATTGTGTCACTGCTTTCTCTGTTTCAGCAGCCAGCCAAAGATGGCAAAGGACAAATGTTATGGGATAACTCGGGAACTGGACTCCAAAAGGTAGATTTTAAGACACTTAATAACCCTTTTAAGTGAAAGTGCGTCACACACCCTTAAAGAAAATTAGCATAGTAATATGAAAAACTAGAGGACTTGTTTTGCAGATGTAATAAAATTAAATTTATTCTGACTTTTGATCCCCTGCCTTTCAGGCAAGCAGAGATTACAGTTTAAAAGCCGTCACTTCATTTCTCACCGGCCTGTTCCTAAAATGTGATCACTTACATGAAAAGAACTTTGTGAACTAAAAACGTAGTTAATAAGAGAGAGAGAGAGAGGCAGAGAAACAACCCTGTGCTAATAGTCGAAGTTCTGTACCAAACAGCACTAATATACAAATAGCACATCATGCTACATGTACATACTCATCTTATACAGTTATTTTACAAACATTTTACACAATTCATTTCTTTGCCCTCACCTGCTTTCCTCTGTGTCTATCTGCGCAAAACGAGAACCAAAAGGAAACACACAATGTGGCCGTTTTGCAAAAAAGGAAGGAAAGGGAAAGAAAAGGAGAGAAAAGAAATAGCCTTCTTCCTCCAAGGAGTGGAGGTCAGTATTTATAACTCTTCTCTCTTCCTTTTCTTTATGGTCATTCTCATCAGCAAAGCTTACATCTCTGCCATAGTCAGTGCAAAATTGCAGAAAGGTCCCACATTTGGGGGTGTGGCAGCTGAAATCTGAAGGAAGCCTGCAATAACACAGAAAACACAAAAGTTATTATTGATTGTAAAATCATGAATGCAGCACAAAATGGAGGAGAGTGCACACTCTCAAGGTACCGCTGATAAAGAAACTTAATGGGAAGTAGGCTCAAGTCTATGAAAGCTCATGCTACCAACTTCTATCTTTTGTTTAAGTCTCAAATGTGCTGCAAGATCCCTTTGCACACTGATTTTCCAGGCTAACATGGCTATGTCTTTGAAAGAAACGTGTCTTCCTTTTTTTGACTCACTTATTCAGTTCATGTTTTCTGGATACAAGTGAGAAAACTCACCCAAACAGGATAAAATCCCACCTAAATTCAAAAGTTATTATTGTCACAACACTAAAATTTGCTGTAATGGTAGCTGCCAACTGGGTGGCTTTAAAAGGGAAGCGGGCAAATTCATGGAGAGAAGTCTATCAACTGCTAGGAGACAATGGTTTTCTGGCATAACACATGTATTAATAACACTAGTTAATACCCCCGTCTCATGAGGACTCTCTTTTCCATTTTATCACATCTCCTTTCTGGTTCTCAGCCAGCATCACACCAAGAACTCCCTCCTCCATCATCCATATAGGTATCAACTCACCTTGGCTTTAGGCAACAACCTTCCTCCTGCCTTTGTCCCCTTAAAACTGAACTTGTCACCTCACCATCACACCCAAAGTGTCACATTTCAATTACTATTCCAACACACAACCTGCTCATACATAGCTATAAAGGTCTGTTGCTAGGCATTTCATGCATCTGATGAAGTAGACTTAAATCCTCAAAAGCTTATGCTGTCAACTTCTTTCTCTCAATTAGTCTCGAACGTGCTGCAAGATCCCTTTGCAAACTACAAAGTTTATAAGCAGACTTAGTAGTTCGATAAGTCTATCATAGTCAGGGAGATAAGTCAACTACTAATCCTGATGGATATTTTTGCTCCAGTATAAGAGGCAGGATGGCTTCCTCTAGATGCTGCAGATGAACCCAGTTGAAAAATACAGGTGCACTTCGGTTAATGAAGGAGATGTGTTTTGGGGCATTACTTTTTACTATTTAAAAAAACAATTTCCATTTTGATGCCCAAATCTATAGATCTATGCTTTTTAACATGCTGTGGAGCTGGTAAGTGGTGTTGTTAACTGCCCTGAAGTCAGTCTTTAATCCATGGTGACCATACTATGGATAAACTCTCCAAGTCATTCTCTCCTCAATGCTCAGCTCTTGCAGATTCTTGGCTATCCGTTCTCTGAGTGAATCTATCCATCTGGAATGTGATCTTCCTCTTTTCCTATTGCCCTCCACTTTACCAAGTATCATTGCCTATTCTAGACTTTTCTTCTCACGATACAGCCAAAGTACGACAATCTCACTTTAGTTTAGTCATCCTAGCTTTTAGGGAGAGTTCAGGTCTGATTTGCTCCAAGACCCATTTACTGGCCTTTTAAACCAGTATCCACAGTCTTCTAGCACCACATCTCAAATGGGCTGATCTCTACCGTTTATACACTGTTTGAGGCTGAAAGCGTCTGAACGAAGGAGTGTTGCTGTCTTAGGCTCTGCTAACTGAGGTATGTTTGTATAATTACACGCATGCTTTCTATAGGCAACCAACTGGCCACAGGAAAGGTAGACTAGAGAGTCCTGCGGTCTGATCCTGCAGGGCTCCTCTTACATTCTTTTCACAGCTGCCTTCGCTTTTTCCGGAGACGTGAACTCCTTCGAATCTTGGATGTGCTGAGCTGTTCTGAGTCCACACTGTCTGCGTTGGGCTCCTGTAGAGGAAAACCACAGGGTGAGATACTCTGAAATGCAACCATTGGCTTACTGAGGACATGAAAGAGTCACTTGGCAATCCAGAGCTGGAATTTGGTCGGCACACTGTAGGAACACATGAATGTGTTTGATTCTCCCCTCTTATACTTTTATAATGTTCTGCCAAATATGAAAAGTTGCTTGCACTTTTGGGTTAGGTGCCAAAAAACAAAGCAAAAGGGATGCTATTGTTGTTAACTGCCTCTTGAGTCTATCTCAACGCATGGTGACCCTGTGGATGAGACATCTCCAAGACCTTCTGTCCTCCACTGCTCTGCTTAGTTCCTGCTCATTCCTATCCATGGCTTCCTTCATAGAGTCCATCCATTTAGCATGCAACCTTCCTCTCTTTCTACTTCCTTCCTCCTTTCCTAGCATCAGTGTTTTCTCCAGCGAGTCCTCCCTTCTCATGATGTGTCAGAGGTACAACAGCCTCAGTTCTGTCATCTTGCCTTCCAGGGCGATTTCTGGATTCATTTGTTCAAGGATCCATTTACAGTTGTCCCTCCCTTTTTGCGGACTTGGAGTCCACAGTCTCGCTCTTTGCGGGAGGGACAAGCGAGGGGGAACAAAATGGCTGCACACACACCATTATTTTCAATAGACTTGAATATTTGCAAGTCACCATTTTCGCGGGATGTTGGTGTGTGGAACAGATCCCTTGTGAATTGGGAACGGCTACTCTATTTATCTTTGTGGCCGTCCAAGCTATTCTCAGCACTCTTCTTCTCATCTCAAACGCATCGATTTTCTTCCTATCTTGTTTCTTAACTGTCTAGCTCTCACATCCATTCATGGTAACAGGGAATACAATGGGTTGTAGGATTCTAACTTTTGTGCTCAGTTGTATATCTTTGCATTTTAGGATCTTTTCTAGTTCTTGCATAGCTGCCCTCCCTATTATTAATCTCCTTCTGGCTGCAGTCCCCGTTTCGATTAATGTTTGATCCCAAGTATGAAAACTCTTTTAATATTTCTATTTCTTCACTGTCTAGGTTGAATTTGTCTAGATTCTCCGTGGTCATTATTTTGTTTTCTTTATATTCAACGATAGGCCTGCTTTTGCACTTGATCTTTCTTAGTTCCAGCTCTGGAAAGTTTTCTGCCAGTATTATGGTGCCATCTGCATATCTTAGATTGCTGATATTCCTTCCTCATATTTTCACTCCTCCTTTTTCTTTTCTTATAATATGCTCTGCATATAGGCTGAACAGGTAGAGCGATAAAAGAGATTGCAGGTGCATAAATATTGTACAGTCAAAATGTTGATGGAGGCAGGAAACCAATATACAAGTAACAGGGATAATAATAATAAATACAAATTAATCTCAGAATCGGAGTAACAAAAGGGGTCAACAAATAACAACAGTGATATCAAAAAAAAACAATGTCACAAGAGCACAAAACAATAATCACAATTAACAATGTTCATTTAAAGACACTTATTGGTAACAACAAATATTCATAAGGAACTTCCTGATGAAATCTGTTTGAATTCTGAGGTCTTGTCAGATTACAGTGAATGTGTTCATACAAAACCTGATAAACAGGGCTGAACCCCAGGAATAGGAAAACCTCCCCTATTGATTCCACACAAGCAAATATTTGCAAGCCATATTTACACACCTGAAACCCCTTTCGATTTTGTATTTTGTTATCTTTGGTGGCATCTTGGATCTTTTTTTTAAAAAAAAAACCCTCTCTTTTCTTGTTGTGGTAGTATCTATAACACCATCATTTGGTATTTTCCCAGCTCTTCTATGGGTTTTCCCTATCCTTAAAGAGTGGAATGCCTCTCCTATGGCTCAGTTATAGGCAAGATGACCTTTAAGCTAAAATCTGATGACACTTTTGACTCCAAATCTTTCTTCCACACTTATCACTGGAGTGCAGCCCATGGGGACCTCACTAAGGACTTTAACACACAGGGGTTTAAACAGCGAAAATCATGCAATTGCAATTAACCTTTTCACACACATCATGAATAAAGAACCATTATCCTGGGAATAAACAGCAACAAACCATTCATGGGATTTCCCCAGGAGCACTTTGCTGCAGTTTATTGCCTGTTTATTCCTGGAATAATGGCACTTTATCGTGTGAAAAAGTTAATTGCGATTGCACTTTTCACAGGATAATTGCTGTTTAAACCCCCAGTTTTCCCCGTGTGATAAAGTCCTAACACTGTATTCGATCCTCAGGCTGAAACAGCTTCTCTCTCTTTTTGTCTTAAAGAGCCCCACATCTTTCCTGGAAGGAAGAAATCAGCTATATTTACAGCATGCTTGCTTTCCAACACAAAGCTTAAAAACTGTTAGAGGATAAGAAGCAAAGGAGTACTTAAAGCACTTCAGCAGAGGGGGAAAACTGTGAGAGGCTAGATTCCCAACTCTGGCCTTCCAAGTGGATTCCCAGAATCCCAGACTATTGGCAAAGATGGCTATGGCTTCTGGGAACTGTAGTCGAAAACAACTGGAGGACCAGAGTTTGGGAATCACTGGGCTGGGGGGGGGGAACGCATGAGCCCCCTAAAAGACTTTAAAGGGCTATATTTCTCCCACAGCACACACACATGTGCAGGGAACATTTTTGCCATGTCTTAGTCCCCCCAGTCATTTTAGGGCCAGAAAAAGTTAAAAGTGACTTTATTGTTATATGCATTCAAGTCGTTCCTGACTTATAGCAACCCTAAGGTGAACTTATCACCAGGTTTTCTTGGCAAGATTTATTCAGAGGGGCTTTTGCCTTTGCCTTACTCTGAGGCTGAGAGAGTGTAACTTGCCCATGGTCACCCAGTGGGTTTACATGGCCGAGCTGGGATGCCATATCTGGTGGTCAAAGGCAACGATTAGAAAGAGATTGCTGGACTTCGGCACCTGCAGTACAGGTACCTCTCCTCCTTACATTCAATCTCATCTGAAACCTGGAAGAATTGGAGTTAATATTCTACCTCTAGCTCTGGAGGATTTTCCTCCTGCTCTTCACGAGGATCAGTAGTCCTTCTCCCAAGCATGCTATCTTCTTCCTCCTCTGATGATGGTCTCTCGTCTTCCCCACGACATATTTCCCACCATGTCCTGTCAGACAGCGTTGTCGTCACCTTGAGAGGAGGCAATGCAGCAAGGGCAGATGGGAAGGTGAACATGGCCAAAAACCTGCCTTTCAGGAGCCGGTAGGCTGGGTTGTCCCAGAGCTTTTGCTGTACCATTGTCCTTAGTGCATCCAAGTCTGGCTGGACGGACTTCTGCTGTCCTTCAGGAGTCACAAGAGATGCAGCACTATGCTCCAGGGCTTTTTTATTGAGCAGCAGGGCTGAGAGTGTTTTTAGGCTACACAGAAAAGGAGGCAGATAAGGCAAGTGGGCTTCTGATGTGGGTACCCTCCTGTAAGACCCTCCTTTCAACCATTCTTTCACCGCTGCCACATCTTCAAGGGAAAGGAGGCTATAGTCAGGGAAGATCTTCTCCTGCAGTGGAGGGACCGCAGGACAGGTGTGGTTGGACTGATCCACTGGGTTAGGGGCACTCTTGACACTGTTAGGAGGGGCAGGACACAGAGGCTTTCCTAACATTTGATCCTGAGGAACCACAGAAGCAGCCCTGGGGATCCCTGGCTGGGTGCTGCTCAAAGAAGGGGTGGTAGACAAGAGGTGAACCGGAGAACAAGCAGTGGAAGGTCTGCTCTGTGACTCTCTTGCAAGAGGAGGTGGAGAAGGACAAAAGGTCAAATCCATTTGCTGAGTAACCCCTTTGTTTTGTGGGCAGCTAGAAGAGGTGACTCTTTGCAACAGTGGTCCAGGTTGTGGTGAGTTCAGTCCAGACACAACTGGGACCACGTTCACAGCTGAAACATTGGCAAATGATGTCCCTGCAGCTTGGCCTAGATTTGGAGCTGGGGTAGGGCAGCTTGCGGGTGAATTTCCCTGGCTGGGAAGATTAACAACAGTCATGGGAACAAGGCCTTGTGGGGTCAATACCCATGTAATGGGTAGGATTTGTTTGGGAATTACACTAGGCTGGGTAGTCACCAAGGTGGGCACAACACTGCCTGGGTTGTTCAAAGAACCAGGAGGTCCCTGGGCAGCAAAACAGGGTACCTTCTTCATGCCTGAGTTCACGGTGCTAGAGTTCTGGGAGGCAATGAGCATGGGAAGCTCTGCTGTGGACAATTGAAGAGGTGCTGGGGTTGGCACTGGCAATGAACAGGCAGCCCTGGGGAGCCCTGGAGATGCCCTGGGCAAAACACTCCCTGTACTGCAACTCTTACTTCTGTTCCCAAGGGGATCCTCTCCCATCCCATTCCTTGTCAATACTGTTTCCTGTAACCCCCTTGCAGTCTCTGGCAGGGAAGCCAAATTGCTTTCCATTGTTGATGGAAGTGGAGTTCCACAGGGAGTGGACAATGGCAACAGCATACTCTGGGTTTTTACAGGAGCTGGCAAAATGATCTGCTGAGGCCCACTTGCCATTTGGGTAGTGGGGGCTCTTTGTGGCTGGATTATCATTGGGGAGGACAGAAGCAGCTGAGGTGTCATGAGGAGCCTGTTCTGCTCGGCTTTCTTTGCCTTGGACTCCTTCAGTCTCTTCTCCTGCAGGAGCTCAGAGACGGTTTTGGGTTTTGAAGCTAGTTGATAGGGCACTGCCTCCCAGCGAGAACCATCTGGAACAGGGCCATTCTTGGCTTTCAGAGGGATGAGTTTCTTGCCAGGAGGTGGATTGGCCACCTGGAGGTCGTGCTGGGCTGGGTGGAGACAAAATAGGACACAGAAGTTACAGCTAACATCCAGAAGACATCCAGAGATCTGCAGTAGTGGCCAGCAGAAATCCCAAATGTCAAGATCTAAAAGTCTTCTGATATTTGTGCTGTTTGAAAAACAACAGCCACCCCTTCATTTCTAAGTCAGCCATCAGAGGGAAGTATTATAAACTATCCCTCAATAGCCACTAAACTGCTGGTGTCTGAGTAGAAACTGCAGGAGCAGGCAAGCCCAAAGCAAGGCTGGCATGTCTAGAAAGCAAGATAGAAAGTGGGTCACCCCCTCCCCTCACTTGTCCCAAGACACATATGGTTTTGATGGGTTAAAAACTTATTCAGACAGATTACTTTTTAAGCCACAAAGTAGAAAAGGGTAGGTACCTTTGGGATCCTTTGAGGAAGAGGCCTACAAAACAGAAATAAAAGGTTTTTTAAACTCAGGTGGGCTGGCAAACAGATTTGATCCAGGCCATCTGAAATTGCTCTGTGCCTGTCAGCTCTGACAAGAGCAAGGCTTGGGTTTTTGCTGAGGAATAATTATCAGCAGCTACTGCTCAATATTCACTAAACTGTTGTGTGTTTTTGAGCAGAAACTGCAGTAGTTTTCCAAGTTCTAGTACCACTGCAGAATTTGAACAATGGTTAATGAAGTCAGTGGCGTCATTACGGGTGGCGTCACCTGGTGCAGCAACTCATGGCGTCTCCACTCCAGCACACCATACAGAATCCTCAGTAATGCTTTTAGTATTAATGTTACTCATAAATCATAATTCCCGTATATCACTGAATATACAGTCGACCTCCCAGTACACCCCACATTTAAAGATTTGATTTTTGCAAATTTGATCATTCACAGATTTAATTAAAAGAATCTCTAGGTCCTCCAGCGTGATTCTATGGTCAACCTCTGCAAGAAGTCACACTGAAGAACACTTCTCTAGGCATCTGTAGATACTTTAGCACAGTTCCATGGTCAAATGGCGGATGTTGACCAGACAGCTGTGCTGGAGGACCTAGAGATTTCAAGAGAGGTGTTCTCTCAGGTAAAAAAATAGTGCTTTTTATTTGCATTTCTTCCACTTTCATGAGAGTCCTGCACCCCTAACCTCAGCGAATGTGGACATAATCAACTAGCAAAATTAAAATTATACAATTAAATTACATTATCATATGCATGGCCTAAATGTATATGTGCATAGTTTCACATAGTTAAAGTGAAAATCTGGTAAGGTGTTACGTTTTTAAAGAAAATTTAAAAGAGTAAAATGAACAAACCCCACTACCACTTAGGCCTCTCCTTTCTCTGTCCTCTGAGCCTTGCCTCACTCATGTCATCTCTTCCACTAAGCTTCAGGCTTTTAAAGGGAAGCAGGTGAATGTTAGAGTTCATTTCTGCCAGAAGGCAGACATTTAAGGAGCAGTGGTGTCAACCCCTTCACCAGTGATACCAACAGAAAGTGTCTGTACCTTATCAGTCCTTTGCACATTCACAACAGACTTCAGAAGTTCTGACAGCCTCCTCCTCTGGATGACTTTCATGCAGCCGTCAACATCAACCCGAAGGAGCTGCTGGGGCAAGTGTGATGTGTTAATCCTCAAAGAACCCGCAGCATGAGAAGGGCATGCTTCAAAAACAGCAATGCATCAGCTACTCACTTGTCAAAACCTGAAATTTCTCAGCCACATCTTTTCTGTGCCATTTGAAGGGTATGCACAGAAAACATGGCTAGAAACAGGAACTAACTGCTGGCACCTCAGTTAAACCACCCTCTGGGGAACATTTAGAACAGATGTTTGTGGAACCACTGATCCTGTGCAAGGTCCGGGGCCAGATGAGTCACCAGGCAGATTTACAAGCAGTCCTCCAAATCCACAGCTTGAAAATACTTAAATAAATATATAAATTCTAAAAAGCAAATCTTGATTTTGCAATTTTATGTAAGGGATACCAATTTACTATGCCATTGTATTTAATGGGACTTGAGTATCCACAGATTTTGTTATCCACGGTGGGTCTTGGAACCAAAACCCAGTGGATACCAAAGGTTCACTGCATTCCATTCAGACCCCAGCTTTATGGCTCTAAATTAATGGATAAAAGCCTTGACATATGCCTAACAAAGACCAAGACTGCATAGGCCAGCATGGCAACAACTATTCCCAGGTGAATGTATTTCAGAGTATGCACTCTTTGGTTGGGGAAGAAGAAAATACAGTGGCAGAGTTATAAGAAACATTCAATACCCACCTGAATGAACAATGTGAACAAGGGAGTGCTTGTAAGGCTGGCAGATTGCAGGTGCTTGAAGATAAATTCCGCTGTGGGGAAAAATGAAGGGAGACCATGGAGACAGAAGCAAAAATGTTTCACCAAAGCATTTTTTGGACAGGTTGAGTCTCCCATGTCTGAAATTCTTGGGACCAAAATGTTGTTGATTTTGGATTTGGGGGGATTTTGGAATACCTGTATTTGCAAGCATATATTTAATGGGATATCTTCCATCTATGTTAAATTTATTTATGTTTCATATGCACCTTCTACACGTAGCCTGAAGGTAATTCTATACAATGTTTTGAATAATTTTATTAATGAAACAAAAGACTATATACAGACCTTAAAAACAGCACCACACAAGCATTAAAAGCCCACCTCAGTTTCCAAAAATCTGACAGCATTAAACTATTTTGACTTATTGATGGAAAGAGAGCAAGGATGGGGCCTCTCATCCTGGCCTCTCTAAGGAAGGAGTTCCAAAGTCTGGCAGCAACACATAGAGGAGCAGCAGGACAGCTTTATCAACCCGCTAAAAAGCAGATGAATGTCAGGTACCTTTTGTCTTGGCTGAAGCCTCTCTCTTGACTCGAAGGGCCCAGTTCTGCACCATGCTGCCTGCCCAAGGAGTCACAGCCATCATCAGCCTCCGGGTGAGACTTGTCCTCCATATCCCATCCTTCTGTCCATAGCCTTTGTATGCTCTGCTGTCTGCTGAGACTGATGATAGCCCTTGAAAATCAGAGGCAAAACGCTTCTTTCTTCTGATTTCTCGCTAATAAGAAATAAAGGGGGAGTTTAATCATGTCACCTGTTTCTGTGGAAAGGGACTTTCACATTGCTGAAGGAAGAATTCAGAGGCAGAGCTGTGCGAGTCTGGAATATCAGAGCGCATAGGGATCCTGCAGCACCTTTGAGACTAACTATGTGAAAGGAGTTGTAGCATGAGCTTTTGTAGACTTGGTCTACTTCCTCAGATGCAGTAGACAAAGTCTATGAAAGCTCATGCTACAACTTCTTCCACAGTTTGTCTCAAAGGTGCTGCAAGATTCCTAAATGGCTTTCACACAGAAGCCAGTGGGGAGAAAAATCAGCCTTCCATGGCTCCCATCACTCTCCATCAAGACTTTTCAATTAGGTAAACTTACACAGACACATACAACTGAAGCACACAGCTGAGCAAGTCTCAGTGAAATCCATTTAAAAAATCTTACAAACACACTCATTGCCAAGATTTTTTCCCCATTCTCTCAAAGCCAACATGAACGCCTATAGACAATGCCATATGGATTGGTGAGTTTCAAAATTGAGGCAAGGTGGCAAAATATCTATCACACAATTTCCGTCCATCTCTAGAATATTACCTCCAAGAAGTTCCCTAGAATTTAATTTGGCCTTCAGTTCACGGCAGTGTCTCTCATCTTTGCCTGATGTTAATGATCCTGTTCTGCATTCCCCCAAAGAAACTTACATTTCTTCTCTGTAGCTCGTAATTATTTCTTGTCAACACTCTTCTCACGTAAGCCAAGGAAACCCTCCAAGAATCCTTTGTGCTTTTGGCATTCTGCATAAAAGAAGAAAAGAACATCAGGAAAAATAAGGATGAAAGAACAGAGAAATGGGTGATATTCCACAGTTCTATGCAAATGTTTAGGTTTGTACATTAAGTCTATGAAATGGTGACTGGTTGAGTGACAAAGAGGGAGAAACTGAATACCTGGTACAGGTTGAGCATCCCTAATCTGGAAATCCAAAAACCTCCAAAATCTGAAACTTTTCATCACCAGCTGTCTGCTTCTGGCTTTGAGGTGGTGGCTGCTCTCTCTAGACTCATCTTGCATATACAACACAAGCAGCAAACAAACAAGATGGAAGGATCTGTGAAATGGTGGGCGGTGTGGATTTTGTGCCAAGCACCACACTTGGATTCTTACAGATCCTCATTCTCTTTCCAGCTGCATCTCTCCCCAGCCTCATGTCTCCGTGCAGTCTCGCAAATACAGTATGTACAACTCTACTTGAGTTGTGTATTGTGTGTTATGTAGTGCAAATACAGTTAATCCAAAATCCGAAAAAATCCAAACCCCCAAACACTTCTGGTACCAAGCATTTCAGATCAAGGGAACTCAACCTATAGTTGGGGAAGACATTGCTATGAGGTGTAAAGATAAGAGGAAATACAGGGTCAAAATTGGTTTGTTCCTTTGCATTAAGTTAATATGAGGGTGGAACAAGTGTAGGGATATCTGGTTCGGCAGAATAGGAAGGGTTTTTTTCTTTCAGTAGAAGAATGTTGAGGGACTTAAACAAAAGAAAAGTATATATATATTGTAGCTAGATGCTCCTGAACACAAAGTGAACTTGTGTGTTAGTTATGGCTGTTAAAGGTAAAGATCAGATTTGGCTTTCACACACAAGCAGCTTTCCACTATTTATTTGATGTACTGTATATTCCACTTTTCTCCCAATGTGGGACAAAGTGGTGTAAAATACAAGTTAAAAACAAAAAAGCTAAAACAATAATGCAGTACAAAAATTTGAAACACATTAATTCATCCAATTGTTTGTGCTGGATGTCAGGATTAGGGATCTGGAGATGATATGTTAGTGGTAGCATATTCTAAGTTTTAGATTTGTATTACTCCTTCCTTCTATATCTTTCTTTCTCTCTGTGTGTGTTTGTAGAATTCAGAGACATAGCTGTGTTAATCTGGAATATCACTATGCAAAGGGATCTTGCAGCACCTTTTGAGACAATATATTGTAGCATAAGCTTTTGGAGCCTTGGTTGACTTCCTCAGGTGCACCAAGGAGACCAGGTCTTATGGCACTATATAAATACAAGATAATGATATACTGCAATAATATTGATAATAACGCTAACATGCTTTTTACAGTAAGTGGACCTGCCCACAAACACTGTCAGGGGTCAATTGCTGCCCACTAAAAGCTTGCAAGAAAAGAAAAAGATAATTTGTCAAAAAACCCTGCAGTAAGTAAACAGCTCATGTAGAGTCCGGGTTCAGATTCTATATAGGATCACAGGCGGAAGGAACTGTCTACTTATATTGCTCCAGAGCGCTCAAAGAAACAGGCCTACCTACTGATATCTAAAGGGCCAGGAACCTACGTTAGACAGCTAAAGCACCCTCTCTATTTTGAAAAAGTACATACATGGTTGCTCTTCTCTGCTGAATCCTCCTCCTCTTTATTCTGGGATGACGGCAAATTCCTGGAATCTTCATTAGTGAGACCATCTGCAGCTTGCTGCTCTTGCTCAAGAAGAGCACCGCAGACTGGCCTCCGTTTTCTGTTCACATCAAATCCTTTTGAAAGCAAAGTGACAGATGCTAGCGCTTCTCCTCTTGTTTCTGACACATCCTTTCTTGTGGGGACCCAGAGGTCGATGCTTGGCACTCGCCGATGCCAGGTCACGCTCTTTTTGCAGTTCTTGCTCTTGTTCTTCTCTGTACTATCCTCTTCCAAATCCAGATCTGAATATTCGCTGCTAGACTCTGAAGGGGTGGAGCTCCTTCTTCGGACACGTTTCTGCTTCCAGCGAAGCCTGTTCTCTGGTTTCTTTTTCCGTTTTCTCTTTAAAAACAAGATATCAATGTCTCAAATGTCTTTATTTGCAGTTAATAGACCATAATAAAAAACACATTTGAGAGAAAAGTATGTACGTTTATGTGCCTTCATGTCACTTGTCAATATATGGTGACCCCATGAATTTTTGATATTGTTTTCTTAGGCAAATAATATTCTGAGGTGGTTTTGCCCATTCCTTCCTCTAAAATATAGCCTATAACACCTAGTATTCGATGGCGGACTCTCATCCAAGTACTAACAAAGGCCAACCTTGCTTAACTTCGAAGATCAGATGACATCTGGTGCCTTTAGGGCAGTGATGTCCAAACACTGGTCTTCTAGATGTTTTGGACTTCAGATCCCAGAAGCCTCAGCCATCTTGGCCAATGGTCTGGGATGCTGGGATCTGAAGTCCAAAACACCTGGGAAGGCCAGAGTTTGGACATCACTACTTTAGGGTATTTAGGCTATGCTGTACAAAAACTTACGGTACACAATAAAATGTCTAAGTATTAAAACTGCTAAAAATTAGTAATGCATTAAATACAGTTAACACTGTTCTGTCACAGATCATCTAGTAAGAACTGCTGCTTGTTCAACAGGGATTCACTGGCTCTTCCAACTAATAAACAAAATATCATATTCATAATTTAATTTCAGAGACAGATATAACAGCTATAGCTGTTGCTTTTAAAAATGATCAACTGGATGCAACATCATTAAACAATACAGGAGAAATGTGGACACAGAAAGCTGCCCACTACAGAGTCAGATCACTGGTCCTCGTAGGCCAGTATAGTCAGCTCTGACCAGCAGCCTAATCCTCACCTCTGCTATGTTCTGCTGTTGTGCCTTCAAAGTCAATTTCAACTAATGGCAACTCTAAGGCTAATCACAGAAGTTTCTTGGCAAGATTTGTTCAGAGAGGGTTCTGCCTTTGCCTTCCTCTGAGGCTGAGAGAGTGCGACTTGGCCAAGGTCACCCAGTGGGTTTCCACAGCTGAGCAGGGATTCTTAGTTTCTTAGAGCACTAGTCCAATGTTCAAACCACTACACCATGTTGGCTCTCACTGCTTTACTTAAGAATCCTACAAAGAAAGAATACGAAGTACAATAAAGAACTGAACTCACCCGATACCCCAGTAGAACTTTCCACTTGCTGAGACACTGAGACGCTGTGCGGTGGGGTAGCTCAGAAGCTATTTTTGCCCAGCGGCCTAAAGAGAGAAAGCCTTATTTAATCAATACATTTTCTATGAAACTGTTTTGGATAGTTTTAGTGCTGGACAGCTCAGAAAGTCATTGCTAACTTCATTTTTACATGTGGCCCTTCTCTGACATGGCAAATGTTTGGCATATGTGTTTGCAGCTGATAAGTGAACTGTTCTTCCAGCCAACCAGTTACCCTCCCCCTTGTTATGGGCACAGTTATATGGGTACAATACAGTTTATATGGGGCTGGCCTTTAGGCCTACAGCCAGCCTTCCTCATTTCAAACAACCATATTAGTTTTATTTCTATCTTTTCTTTCTCCAACAAATGAAACTTAAAGGTAGTTTTTACCGTTGTATGCCTTCAAGTTGTTTTCAATTTATGGCAATTCTAAGGGGAACCTATCGCTGGGTTTACTTGGCAAGATGTATCCAGAGAGTATTTGCCTTTACCTCCCCCCATTATTTGCCTTTGCCTCCATTATAATAAATTATTATTTAGTAATTATATTTATTTCAGGGGAAATGAAACCATGAATGTCTCTGTACCACAATTTGTGCTTATAGCTCAGGTGTAATCTTAGAAATGCTGCCTATAGTTCTAATCGTAACACCCAGAATTAGGATTATGTAGTTTCTATTCATTAACTCAGTTTCTATCCTGTGTTTTAGGGCAATTCCTCACAAAACAGCTTACAATAAAAATGTGGGGGAAAAACATTGACTAGGATTCTAGATCAGCTACCCAACTAGTGTAACTACCTCAGTTCTGCAGTTAAATAGTGATGCTGCTGTCTGATAAGTCAAGACTGGGGAACCTTCAAGATTCCTATGTATTCCTTACTCCATTTAATATGTAGAGATTGTGAATATAGACCAGTGAATGTGTAATTCCCAGCCATTACAATTATGGACATGCAATATATATGTAATAACAACAGCAATCAGATAACACCACCTACTTAGTTATTTTTTCATCACTGGACTGTGATATGGACTACGGAACAGCATACTCAAAACTTTCCAGTTACCAAAGCAATACTAAAAGAGTAAAAAACTCAAAACTACAAGAGAAAAGTAAGATGAACTAAGCCAAACCACACATATAGTAAAGAAGGGATAGAACAGGAAAGACCCCTGCTTCAAAGAAGGGGAGAAGTCTCAGACGACCAAGAAGCAACGTTTCCTTCCTGCCCCCATCCCACTTCCGTCTCCAGAAGGAAGCTACCTTACCCACACCATATTTTTCCGTGAGTTCAACCAGCTTCCTTTCTTCTTCCTCACTCCATTTGCCTTTCTTAATATTGTTATGCAGTGCATGCAAATACCTGCAAAATCAGAGGGTGTGAGAGGAAGGTAACAAAGAGATTATTAGTATGTGCTGAATTTCCTAAAACTGGGGTGGGTGAAATGCAACATGTATACCCCCAGGTTGTTTTTGCGGCCTGTGTGTCCTCTAGAACAGGGGCGGGCAACTGTGGGAGGCTTGAAGAGACACCCTGCTACACACATAATACTTCACCAAATAATTGTGTGTGTGTGTGTATGAATGTATGTATTTCCCCCACATGCCCTCTACCGAGTCTGGGAAGTATTTTCACCATGTTTCCAGCCATCCCCCAGGCCTTTTAAAACAACAGATAGTAAGCAGAGACATAAATACCCTAAAGGCACCAGATCCAATCTGATCTTTGAAGCTAAGCAGGGTCAGCACTAGTTAATACTCATACAGGAAACTCCCTTGTCCCCAACACTGGATGTTTGTCAGCAAGTAATAAAAGCTCAACTGCTTCCTCTTAACTTGGAGGTTACTTTCTACTAAATTGCTGCTTAACAGACACTGATTCTAATCCTTTATCCTATTTTATTAGCACTGGTTTTAACAGTCCAGCCCAGACACCAGATGTGCTCAAAACAGTGTAGTGACGTTGCAGAACATTAACTGAAATAATCTTTTGCTTCATTAATTTAGGTTGCATGTTCCATGAAGTCACAACGTGCCGTGTAAATAAAAACGGCTGTTATTATGGTATTCTATTGTATACGATTTTGCAAAGTTAGATCATATAATATAAAAGGAAGATGACCCCCTCCCACCGCAGAGACCTAGGCCCATGGATCTGACCTTGACAGCATGGGCATAAACCGGAAAGCTGCTGACTACCAACAGGGAAGAGCCTAGAATGAGACTGACCGGTATCGGCACTGTGAGTCATTCCTGCCAGGTACCTCCGTCCGGATTTTATACCAATCCCGCTCTCCGTATTTAGCAACTGCCTTCAGGAGCAACTGGGAGAAAGAAACAGAAGCACAGTTTGGATATCAACATGCTGTCACCACTGAGTCAAACAGAAGCAGTTCTCCTCCATTCTTTTAACAAATTTATGGCAAGGGAAGTGAAGCATCAAGGCAAAAGACAATGGCCAGAATACAGTCAGGATCAGACACACACGTTCCCATATGCACGTGGATGTCCTTTTTTGGGCACTGCATGGGTTATTTAGTTCCTCCTTCCACAGCGCCCAAAGCCCCCTCCAAAAATTTTACTATAAAGCCCCAAAGTTGCTTTGCACAGCTATTCCATGCTTTGTGGCAAGTAAATATAATTGGAAAAGTGTCTGGCTACCTTCCTCTCTTGCCAGACATGAATTGATGATATCAGCACTGAGATTGGTTGGGGTCTTCAGGGAATCTCAGTGCTGCTATAATGATTTGTCTGTCTATTGTCTATGGGCAGGTAGCCAGATGCTGCTCCAATCCCACTTGTTTGCCATGAAGCATGGACTGGCTGTGCAGTGGCTTCAAGTGCTTTACGGTAAATCAGGGGCTCAGCATAGCATTAACTCTGCATGCAGGGTCAGGCCATCATCAGGTAGACCAAACCACCTCAGAACCTGCCACATTGGGGTTCTCCTGTTCCACCCACCTTTTGCACCCAAAGGCTTCCAGAGACCTGGCCCTATGCTATTCTTTTGTTAAGAACAGCAGGCAGCAACATACAAGTTGACATGCTGTGACCATTTTGACTGGGGCTCTGGCACCCGTAGTGGGGACTTAATGGAGTGAGGCATGCCAGAAAAAGGAAGCAAAAAGCTTGGCTGTTACACACACTCTAGATATGCTTGTCAATATTCAGAAGACTATGCTAAGGAGATTCAATCTTAAAAAAACCCTCCCCCAAGAATTTTCTCCAGCAATAGGGAACAAGCCCTTACAGCATCTTCCTTTGCGGTCCAGGCTCCATGCTTCAGATTGGGATCCACACTCCTTGTCCATCTATAAATCAGCTGGGCCGAGTTCCTTCCCTCCATGTAGTAAGCAACTGTGGGTGTGCAGAGGTTTTGGTTAAGTAGAACTTACTGGAATTACATTTCCAGGCGTCACAGCTATGCCTGCAACTTTATTCTTTCTATGTACCTTGCCCAAGCAAGTTTTAACCCAGGACTCAAGCAACAACTTTTGGTTTGGGGCCTCTATTTCCAAATATCAGCCGAGGTTAACCTTGAGCACAAGGCAACCCTACTGAATCAGACCAACAGGCTACATAGTCAAAAAAAATTTCCCCATAGTGAGAGCTGCAGTCCAACAACTTGAGGAGGGCTTCATTTTTGCCCATCTTTGCACTAGTGAATAAGTCTGTAACCATTACCATCCTTCCTCTCTCTGGGTGGTGATGGGCACAACCCATGTAGTGTGATTCCTTCTCAGAGGGGGTTTGCCATTGCCGTCCCTTGAGGCTGAGAGCACATGACTTGCCCAAGCTCACCCAGTGGGGTTCATAGCCAACAGGGGAATTGAAAACTGGTCTCCAGGGTTGTAGTCCAACATTCAAGCCACTATGCCATACTTGCTCAAACAACTTAATTACCACTACATTATAGCTTATATCCCTTGATGCCAGTAACTAAGCCTCAGGAGAGACGTTTGACTCTTTTAGAATGGAAGGAAAGCCTATACAAAACCTGGGAAACTTCAAAGGTTTCACAGGGGAAAGGGGGCATGGCTTTTTGGGGAACCCCTGAGATTGGCAATCCAAGAGTTGAAGTTTCAGGCTTAGGCCCCCTGACCCTGATGGGGAATACTGTGATAGATGGGAAGGCTTACTTTTCCGGTATGGAATGTGCTCCCCAACTCTCATTTCCTGTACGAGATGCAAGAGCATTTGGTCCTCTTCTGAAGTCCACTCACTCCTCTTCAAGTCTTTGTTGTAAGCCTGGAACTTCTGTAGGCATTGAAAGGCAGTGCGCTGTGTCTGAGAGGAAACAAAGCAAAACATTGTTGTGATGACTTGAATGTTTTAGGCGTGTAAAAATGTTGTTGTATTCATTAGAGAAATTAAGGTGAAGTATGGTTATTTTAGAAGAAGGAATTTGCAAACAACCTCTGAGTATTCTTTGCCTAGGAAAACCTTAGGAAATTCATGGGGTTGCCCAGTTGGCAAGCAACTTGAAGGCACATGTATATACACACACACGCACACACACACCATTATTTTTTCAGTCTATATCCAGTTTTTCTTCTGCCAAGGGACCCAAGGGGGCTTAGCAAATTTGAAACAACAGTTTAGTTAAAAAACATACTGTACAAAAGATTAAGAACAAATTAAATGTCAGTCCTGTTTAAAAACACATTGTATACAGATACAAAACTACAAAGCATCTAAAAACACAAAAACACACAACAATGGCCTGTTACAGACAGGCCAAAATAAAGCTGCTTCGAGTCACTTTGGAGGTATGGTATTTCAATGATGCATGAGTCCTAAGAGTCCAAAAGTCACACCAAAGCTGCACTCCAGTCCTTAGGACCGGAGCATGACTTTGGTGCGGCTTTTGGACTCTTAGGACGCATGCATCATTGAAATACCATACCTCCAAAGTGACTCGAAGCAGCTTTATTTTGGCCTGTCTGTAACAGGCCAATATTTTGCTGTATGATTAAAATCAGTGAAACGCCTGAATAAAAGGTTGTAAGCTGCTGATCCTAAACTTTATAGTATACACAAACCTCTATGTTTAAAGCTCCTTCTGCAATCACAAACATGAGCTTTCTTTTTATAAGAGGCAATATTCCTACAAGATGACACATAACTTGAAACCCACTGGCAATGTCTTTTGTGGGGTTGTGTTCAAACATTGCTAAACAGCCTGCCTTAAGACCTTACCCCCAATTCCTGAGCAATTGCTCCCCAGTCCAGGTAATTGTATCTAGTAGCAATCTCCTTCAGCTTCTCGATTTCCTCTACACTCCATTCCTTCTTGTTGATGTTGGGGTGTTCTGAATCCTGCCAATACTTTCTCAGTTCGGTTGCACTGCGAGTTCCTTCAAACTAAAGAAAGCACAGAAATGACTTTACTTATTCACTCCGTTTAGATCCCCACCATTCTTCCACAAAGGAATACAACTCACAATAACCAGCATGACTACTTTTTCTGACACTGCACAGGAAGGTATCCAGTACCTCTTTACCTGTATTGTCTTACACAATTCTTTGAAAGGTTACAGTTTGCATCTCTCCATTACAGACTGAGTCTCCCTTATCTGAAATACTTGGGACCAGAGATGTTTTGGATTTCAGATTCTTTTGGATTTTGGAATGCCTATATTTACATATAAAGTACATAATGATACATATCATAATGATGGAATCTAAACACAAAACATCATTTATGTTTCATATACACCCTCTGAAGTTTATTTTATACAATATTTTAAATAATTTTGTACATGGAACAAAGTTGGTGTATACTGAGCCATTAGAAATCAAAGGTGCCACTATCGCAGCCCCCATAAAAGTAGTTTTGGCTTTTGCAAGATTTCAGATTTTGGAATGCCAGATAAGAGAGACTTAACCTATACATGCTATTCCACCTTCCCACCAGTGTTATACAGTTAAAATACCCGTGGCATTTAATATCACTCCAGCAATGCATATGAAGAAATGAACTGAAAGCCGAAATGAATAATTCAGGCTTAAAGATGCGGTAGATTCCTTTGCCTCTTTCTCTTTTTATGGAATAATGGACTGACATAACTAATTCTTTGAAAAACCCTTACACAATTGTTATGCTTGGATGTGTGGGAAAGGGTACAGCTCCTCTTCTCCCGTGGAAGGCCACTGACTTGCCATGAGGGCACACTGGGAAAGCTCCCATCACTGGACCAGCTATTTCTGCCCTTCCTCTCAGGCTTCTGCATAAGTATACTGGTGGAAACTGAGGTTCCACCAGCTTCATCTAAGACCTTGGACAAAGTAACCATGCAGAGGCATCCAATTACTCACATTGATATTGGCAATCTTGTCCCAGTCATGCTTCTCATATCTGTTCGCCAGCAAAGTCTCTTCAGGTAGCAAGCTAGAAGCAGGGAAGACAAAGATGCTTTTAAAGAGGAAAATATTAAAACCACCAGCCCCTCTGACTCAGGGAGAGCTGCGCTGCCCTTTGGAGTGCTGTTCTTTGAATGCGTCTCCTGACCCACAGTCTTCACACATGATGCAGGAGGACTGCATTATGTTGTCAAATAAAATGGCATAAAAGGTACATTTACACTGTAGGAACAATGCAGTTTGAGGCCACTTTGCTATAGCTCCATCCTGTGGAATCCTGAGAGTTATAGTTTTATAAGGTCTTTAACTTCTCTGCCAGAGGGCTAGTGCCTCACAAAACTACAGATCCCAGGATTCTGTAGGATGGAGTCATGACAGTTAAAGTGGTGCCAAACTGCATTATTTCTACAGTGCAGAGGCACCCAAAGATAGCAATTAAAAATGGCTTCTTCAAAGTATGCTATATAATGATGCCTTTATGCCATTTTGACAGAGGGATGGTTTTAAATCAGGAATGGGTTTCAACCTTCTGGGAAGGTCCACATGCCAATGGTGGGCATACAGCCTCCCATTTATGACCCTTGCCTTCTCCCTTTCATTCTCTTTTTCCATTCCATCCCCATGCTCCCTGCCACATGCACTTCTCCCTTTCTCAGTATCTTCTGAGGAAGGACAGACTTTTCTTATGAGATGAAACCAAATCAATGAAACAGCAATACAGTGAAAGATCAGTATCTACAGGGGATCTGTTCCAGACCCACTCGCAGAGGCCAAAAACCCGTGGAGCCTCAAGTCCCATTGTCCCCAATGGCAGTGTGCATGTATCTTGTGAAAGTATTTCTTTTGAGGAAGGTTGCCGGTGGGGTGGAGGGGATGTGTAGCCTCCTGAGGAGGTTAATGTGTCTCCTCAGTCTCCCACCATTATCCACCCTTGATCTAAACACTAGCAGAGTGCTTCTAAAACTAGGCCAAAAGAACATAACTGGCCCTAGGGATATAGACC
The DNA here is from genome assembly GCF_019175285.1 of Sceloporus undulatus. Taxonomy (NCBI): domain Eukaryota; kingdom Metazoa; phylum Chordata; class Lepidosauria; order Squamata; family Phrynosomatidae; genus Sceloporus; species Sceloporus undulatus. The sequence continues at coordinate 19,731,780 of NC_056528.1, read as the reverse complement.
AGCATTTCCCTGATACTTCCATCCAACCTGCTTTTTGAAAAAACAAAGACGAAGGATAGAAACATGCTTAAGAGAAAAGCCAAGAACAAACTTTCTCACTTGATATCATTTATTTCATGTTCTTTTTCTTGAATCTGCTTTTCCAAGATCTGCTTTTCCATTTCATCCTTGGATTTTGCCTGTTTTTCACTCAGACAGCTAAGACTGTTGAGAAACATTTCCAGAACAATTAAAGACAAACACTGCCATCATCAAATAAATAAATGTTCCATATGTATTTGACAGGGATGGAAAGAACACACTGGCACTCAAGTTAGAAAATATAGAAAAGTTATTGACATCTTAAAACCTTGCTGCAGAGCTCACTTCGGAAGCAACAGCTGGATCCAGAGAAAATTATAGTAAGGGGGAAAAAGAGCATTTGCTTCTAGTAGAGGAGACTTCTGCTCTATTCCTTCAGCATATTTAGGGGGGATAGTGTACTTACCTCAATAGCTTTGGTTGAAGCAAACGGTGCAAACGGTCACTCACCAACGAATCGTGCAGCAGCTGCTTCTCTCGGCTTTTCCCTGGGAAAGAAGAACAATGTTGAGGATTGCAAGACCCAGTCAATCCAAGGCTATTTCATGATGGGCACAACCCCAGCAAGGTCCATTTCCTCTTGGGCCCTGATTAACAAGTATATGAAATAAAGGATGGAGCCTGGATGTCTGTGTATCTAACCAAGCCAAACCTCATAGACGAAAGCCAAGTATCTGAATGTTTCCACTCCAGATTCCCTTACATTTTATAGTGATCAACTCCTCAAAAGACTTGATGCCTTGCTTTGCTTTTTCCCGGGTGTCGTTGTTGGCAGGAGGGCCCTGGGAAGGGAAGAAACCAACAGATATCACAATTCAATTCCACCTGTGTTTTTAATCCCTCTCTACTGTGAGACTACCTCTGCTAATGGCTTTTAACATGTCTGCTTTTTTTTTTTTGGGGGGGGGTCAAAGGAAAGCATTTATACCAATCTGGCCTTCTTGGACTTCTTCAGCCAGTGATCCTTTCTTCTCCATTTGATGGTTTCTCAGCTTTTATACAAGGTAGTTCTTTCATTTCAAAAAGACTAACAATAATAATACTAATAAGAATCATACATTTTATTCCTTGCCCAGCTCTGCCCAAGGCTCGAGGTGGGGTATAATATAGATTAAATTAATATCCTAATTTAAAATTTATAGTTTAAAACTGACTGGTAGGCCTGTTGGAAGAGATGGCTCTTTAATCTTCATTTAAATTCAGACAGCATATTTAGCTGCCATATCTCTCCCAACTGGTCACTCAAGTTTAAGGGTGGCTGACTGAAATAAATGTTCCCCAGAGGAGGACAAACCTCCCCAAACTAGGTGGAAATTGAATTTGGCCCTTGGGTTGGAAGACAGACTTGGAGCTATACCCAGACAGTCATGAACATATAGGCTTCCCAAGATGGGGAGAAAGAGAAGTTCCAAATGCAACATGGACATACCCTTTTAGGGCCATGCCTAATCCTGAATAAGAGACGTATCAGCAATAAGCCTGCTTGAATTGTCCAATTTTGACACACAACATGTGAACTACGTGGGGAAGGGAAACTGTGGAAGGCAGAGCAGTAGGCAAGGCAGGCAAATGGGCAGCTTAATACTTACTATCCCTGATGTTTTGTCCTTAAAGTATGGCTTCATAAAATGGCCAAGATACATATTTGCTGGCAAGGATTTGCCATCTCCTGACTTGGTTACTTTTGTCCCAGCAAGCTTCCAGGTGAGTTTTTCCTGCATGCAGAAAAGAAAAAGAAGAAATTAGCCACATGGAGCTGACTCAAAATGCCAGAAGGATACTGATTTAGCTATATGTCAAGACAAGATTACAGACAGATTCATGAGATAGCATAAATGTGGCAGAAAGTGCTCAGAGACACAAACAGAGTAGAGAGAAAAGTTCAAAACAGGGGTTCTGTGCTTCGGATTACTCTGTCTCTGTCTGAAAGTATGGGACTACTTACATGCCTTTCAGTGTAACGTATGATACTGTGGGTGTATATGTGCCTTCAAGTTGTCTGTTGACTTATGGAGACCTTATGAATTTTGTAGAGTTTTCTTGGGCAAAGAAGGCTCAAAGGTGATTTTGTCTATTAAACACAGCGCCTGGCATTCATTGGAGATCTCTAAATACAAACCAGGGCTGATACTGCTTAGCTTCTAAGATCAAGTAAGATCCGGTGCCTTTAATCACTATTTTCTGTTAAAGCAAAAACAAGGCTCCAAATGAGAAGTTTTGTGTTCTGGGGCTCAAAACACTACAGTCTGCATGGATGTCCTTTTGAAAGTTACTTGTCTCAGAATCACTAGTTTGCCTTGTTGTGAAAAGAGTGATTTGTGAGGGGCTAAATAAACCAACATGGCATCTACTCTGTGACAGTGTCTGTTGAAAAAGTGCTTTTGACATTTTGTCAAAATTACAGATGTGTCCAGAGGTACAATAACCAAACTGGTACAAAACCGGCAAACCGCAAAGAGTACAACATAAACATTCCAGAACACCGTGAAGTCGAAGGCTTTCATGGCCAGCGTCCATAGATTTTTTTGTGGGATTTTCAGGCTATGTGGCCATGTTCTAGAAGAGTTTATTCCTGACGTTTCGCCAGCATCTGTTTGACTCACCTGCTGTTCTTTGTTTTGAGCAAGCAACAGGTTGATTTCCTCAATCTTCTCCTGAATGATTTCCTGATAAACCAGGTTCATTTGCAGGCAGGTCTCTGGAGTCTGAGGGAGGTTGATGCTAACTTCATCCTCACTTTCCTCATCTGTATCTATCAGTCCATTTGGATCCACCTCCTAATCCAAGAGAAAATAAGAAAGTTAAGCAGACCTCTGAGGGGGGAAAGTGAAGTTTATGAACCAGTAAATTCAGTCAAAGACAGCAGTGGCATAGAGAGCTGGACAGCGAAGAAAGCCGACAAAAAGGAAATACTCATTTGAGATGTCGTGCTGGAGAAGAGTGCTGAGGATACCATGGACAGACAAAAAGACAAATGGCGCCTAGAACAAACCAAGCCTGAATATTCCCTGGTTACTCTGCCAGGTGCCACATATACCAAAAGTACAAAAAAGTAATGCATAACATCCTCTTGTCATGGAATCTAAGAAGCCAAGCCATGGTTCTGCTATTCTACTCTGCGCTCTTTGGAAGGCTGAAGTGTAATGTATGAATTTGTGTGGAAAACCCAGGCCTAAATCCAAATCCAGCTAGAGGAGACTTGCTGCATGGAAGTCAACACTTATAAAAATGGAACTGATTCCATTGACCTATTCTAGTTGGGACCAACAACTGGTTTTAAGGCCAAGATACACAAATTGGGTCCCAAATGAAGACTGAGAACCTACACATTAACAGACAGAAACAAGACAGAAGCTCAAGACAGAGAAGGATCAAATGCCTTTCCAGCTGTTCATTCACCCACACAGAGATGTGTTTAAACAAAAAGGTTCGTCATCAAATTCTGTTCCTCCCCAGTCTCCAAAGGAAAGATTGACGTATTACTTGCCATGTCAACTTGGGTATCTGAATCCTCTTCGAGGTCATCTGAGGGAAGAAAACACGACCCAGATTAGAAACAGAAAAAGCAACCATTTCAGAAGCTGTCACAAGTACATAGGAGTGAGATACTAGTCAATACAGTATCTGAAAACAAACTGGGAAGCCACTGGATTCAACTAGAGCTCACTTGATACCATTAAGAAAAATACTACCTACACTTACGCAATGTAGAATTGGGTGAGGAAAAGGTTGTTGGCAGTTTGCGTATTCCTGACAAGGACATTTTTGACAATCTGGGCCCACCAGAACCCTCCCAAAAACATCTTGGACCTTTTGGAGTCAAACGTGTTTTACTCATGTCCCCAAAGGTGTGAATGGGGCAACTTCAATATGCGTTTTGACCCCACTGGACCACTGACATTTGGCTAACATCCTGCTTAAAGATAAGGTTGTTAAGAAGGAGGAGGAGGAGTTGGAGGAAGAGTTTAGAGGAGGAAGTATAAGGAGATTGACGTGACAGGAAAGGGGAAAGGGGAAAAAAGAGGGAAAGAGGGAGAAGGAGAGGAGAAGGAAGGAAAAAGGAAGACGAACGAAGAAAGGAAGGGAAAATTAGGACTGAAGGAATGTATAAAGTTATATAAATGTGGTGGAGTTTTTGAAAGATTGTTTGTATATCTGCATGTTTTAGATGTCTGTCTGCTTCTTTCAATACAGTTGTGACAGCCACAGGATGCTGAAAGACGGAGCAGTATCTAAACCCCAATATGCACATAAAGGTTTGCACCTTCGTTCTCAGAGCCCGACTCTTGGCTCGAAATGGAGACTTCAATGTAAGTGTCGGGAACGGTGCGTCCCAGGCTCCTCTCCAGCTCTTCTATTCCCCGACAGAGTGTCTCTCGCTCGGCATCTAGGTCCATCGCTGACACATCTACAATTGGAAAAGGCAGAGAAAACGTCACAACCAATGGGGGAATCTATCCACATCCATGGACTGTAACCACCAAAATCCTTTACATATGCGCACTGCCATGCGCACACAATTACCAAGTACCCCAGGGGGGGGGGGGGCATTTTTGGACTACAACAACCAGAATCCCCCAAAGACATACAGATATACACAGACACCATGTACCCAGGGGGCATTTGGGAACCTAGGATTTTGGGACTATAACAACCAGAATCCTTTACACACATAAATACCAAGTGCCCCAAGGGGGGCATTTTTGGACTACAACAACCAGAATCCCCCATATATATATACACACACACACATGTACAAAGACACAACCATATTCCAAATCCCCAGGAGGGGGAGGGCACTTAGGAATCTAACTGTTGGGACTGCAACAATCCCAGAATGCCTTGCCACTGTGGGATCATGGGACCTAAAGGCTCCAAGGGGGAACATATATATATATATATATAATAGAAATCCAGAGAATTGCAGCAAAACGCCTGCATTTCCCAACCTCTGGCTCAGAGACGGGGCAGGTGAGTGGGCTTCCTTCCTAGCAAAGCAGGGGAGAAGTTACTGCTTGGACTACAACTCCCAGAATCCCCCACTCAGCTGGCACACTGGGGGATTCTGGGATAGGAAACCCGCCCTCTGAGAAGTAACTTTGACCTCCTGGGAGCCCAGAAAAGCCTCTTACCAGACAGAGATGACTCCCACGAAAGTGTGTTTCACATGCCTCACCAGAGGCCAACCGGAAGTGGGGAGTGTTTAGGGAAGCGCACCAGGAAGTGACGTCACGCCCGCGCCTGGCCCGTCCCTCCCGAGGCGCTCGGTCGCGTCGCCTAGCAACGGCTGAAACTGGCTGAGCAGTTTGCCCCGCCCCGCGACCAATAGGATGCCGGCTTTCCTCACAAGCCTCGCTCGGTGGGCGGGCCTTCGCCTCGCCCTGCAGCCAATCATGAGCGAGAGAAACTCTTCGTCATGCCCTGATTGGCAGCTTGGATGGAGGGAGGTTTAAAGTCGGTTGTAGAATAGGGACCACATTTCAGAGCTAAGAGGGATAATGGAGAGCGGCAGGGAAGGGGCTTCAGAGGCTGTGATTGGACAGAACTCGGATGATAAGGCAGGAAAATGAAATGCGGAGATATAGGGTTATGGGGGACACCGGGCTGAATGAAACTACAGGTGAAAGGGATTTGGGAGTCCAAGGGGACCACAAGTTGAACATGAGCCAACAGTGCAATGCGGCAGCTAACAAGGTCAATGCGATTCTAGGCTGCATCAATAGAAATATAGTGTCTAGATCAAGAGAAGTCATAGTGCCACTCTATTCTGCTCTGTTCAGGCCCCACCTGGAATACTGTGTCCAGTTCTGGACACCGCAATTCAAAAAGGATGTGGAGAAACTGGAGCCATGTGTCCAAAGGAGGGAGACTAAAATAGTGAAGGGTCTGGAAACCATGAAGCCCTATGAGGAACAACTTAGGGAGCTGGGGATGTTTAGCCTGAAGAAGAGAAGGTTAAGATATGGTAGCCCTGTTTAAACATTTGAAGGGGTGTCATATTGAGGAGGGAGCAAGCTTGTTTTCTGCTGCTCCAGAGAATAGGACCCAGAACAATGGATACAAGTTCCAGGAAAAGAGATTCCAGCTCAACATTAGGAGGAACTTCCTGACAGAAAGCACTGTTTGACTGGAACACACTTCTTCAGAGAGTGGTGGCGTCTCCTTCCTTGGAGGTCTTTAAACAGAGGCTGGATGGCCATCTGTCAATGAGGATGCTTTGATTGAGAGTTCCTGCATGGCAGAATGGGATGGACTGGGTGTCCCTTGGCATCTCTTCCAACTCTATGGTTCTATGAGAATTCAAAGAGACAGACATTTTAATCTGTAGCATCAGGACCTAGAGCGATCTTGCATCACCTTTGAGACCAACACGGTCGTGAAGCTAATTTCAAAGGCGCCACAAGATTGTTCTACATACAATTGGGCAAGCTTTCTTTGAAACCTGGGTTTAAAAACATAAAGGAAACACAGGGCAAATCGCTCCTTTGCTTTGACCAACATCTACTGGAAGATACGAAAGGATCCAAGAAAAAAACCTAAGACCCAAACCAGATACGCTTCCCATTTCAATTCAATAATAATAATATAAAACCTGGAAGAGTTTAAAAAAAAAGACACCTTCAGAAAGTGTTAAACCTTTAATACTTTGCTGTACAAAAAGTGATATAAAATACTTCTCTCGTCTTCGTTCGCAGAGCAATAAAGTTGGGGGATAAGTATTATAGGCGGCAGTGAGGTTAGGATGCAGACGTGTCACAATTTAGGTGAGGAGCCAGGCTTGCATTGCAAGGAGATTGTCTAGGATAAGTAACAAATTGACATTTCGTTAGACCTTTGACGTCTCAAACCAAATGGAAAGGGATTTCGGTACCTCTGCGTTGTATTAACAAGCTGTCAGAATGGAATATCCAGGGCTGCATCCACACTGGAGGAATAACCCGGTTTGGCACCGCTTTAAAGCGGTGCCAAACTGGGTTATTCCTCCAGTGTGGATGCAGCCCACGGGTCACATATTTTCACCTATTAGTGTCTTTCAGATTCTGACTTCCGAAGTGTCTTTGTCCAAAGCCTTATGTAGTGTTTTCTATGGAGAATCTTGCTGTAACTCAGAGATTTTGTCTATCGACTTTAGGAGCTCTGCAACAATCTGCAGTTCTTCCGCACCGGAAAGCAATTGCCTGGAAAGAAAAACACAGATAGAGTATCAGAGAGAAGGGGACGTGCTCTTAATTTCTTCTGCAACTAAACCAGACCTTATGCAGGGATTCAGATAGACATTTTGTACATCCTACACATGTTTTCCATCACTCTGGATCGCTTAAAGAAGGGAGTCAGCGGAGACACGGAATCCTATAATGTCAAAAAGGGACCCTAACAGTCATCTATTGCTATGCAATGCACACAGCGAAAGCGCTACAGAAAGATGCCCATCCAATCTCTCTTTAAAGACCTCGAAAGATGGAGAGCCCACCGCCAAAATCCTATTGACTTCAATGAGGTTTGCCCACTGAAAGGATAAATGCGTAATGACACATAATGAAGTGCGTAAAGTAAAACTAGATCACGGCTGTTATATTCCCTTTGGCTCATCACCATGTATTTTGTTCTGATGGATTCCAAACATACTTGATGGATACTCTAGATTTCGTTAAGACCACCAGAAGATTCTGCAGGGCAACGTCCGCATTTTGTTTCACCGCAGCCAGGTTTGCTAAATGGCCGGCCTTCAAGGCTTCGTTTTCCAACCGGTAGTTCTCCAATTGAACCTTTAGGCAAGCAGGGAAACATTTGTTACATCAGAAACCCAACAACAGAAGAGCTTGTTTTGTGGATAAAAAGCCCCAGGATGCCAAGTCAAAGGACTTTCTGGATCTCGGAGAGCAGAAAAGGTTAAGCGTCCTTGGAATATCCATACAGATAGATGGCTGAGGTAGTGATATCTTTGCTCCCTGATTGTTCAATGTACACAAACTTTGTTTCATGCGCAAAATTATACGTGCAAATATTCCAAAATCCAAAACACTTCTGGTCCCAAACATTTTGGGTAAGGGAGACTCAGCCTTTATTAGTTTTGAATGCTATAGATGACAGCATCTGTAGCCAACCCTGCTGAGTCCTCTGGGATTTACAGTACTTCTAAATTCAGGATTGTGGACCTTTTGAAAGTTAATCATGGTCCTGGGATTTAGATCCCAGCTTCAGAGCAAATGATTAGAGATCTGCCACTTCGTCTAAAATGTTTGCTGTGTAAACCCTACGCTTTTGGGAAAACCCATCTGCTGTGAACATCACTTCGGATCAGATCCAGACTTTGGTGTGAACAACTGGGCAAAACTCCCCACCCTCCCCTCCAGACTCCCTCAAATGCTACACAACTCATTAGCCTTTCTAACTCCTTAGTAGTGTCTCTGTGTGTTTAAAGAGCTGGAACAAAGGCCTCCTCGCAACGTACCTGAAGAAGTGCGTTTTCCTGCTTGAGTTTGATGGCACTACTTTCTGCTTTCACGGCTCGTTTCTGGAACAGAAAGCAGCAAAAACATTTATGATTATGTAGCTGTGAGAACAGAACAAGGCAGCTGAACGGATTTTTAGGTGCCATGAAGTTACATCTAAAAGGAGTAGGATCTGAGTCACTTTGTTAGCGTAAGAGTTTCTAGCTACTTTGAAAGGGGATTTTGAAACAGACAAGTATATTGCCGAGTTTAATGCAATTCTGTTGTTAAGTGTAAGAGTTTGTGGTTTGTTGTTGCCACTGACACAAGGCGATGGAAAAAATAATGAGCGATTTAATCAGATTACCATTTAAGCACTCGAAGGAGCAATGACAACAAATTACTTTTTTGGGGAGGAGAAAGAGGGGGAAGAATTTGCTTCCTTCTCATCACAACACTTGAGTTGAGAGTATCAGAGAATTAATCTTGAAAGCTATGCATTATTGAGAGGACAGGACACCGGAAAGAAGCCAATGCTCCAGTTACAAGAATACATCCAGGCTACTCCTTTTATTCCCTTAGAATGCCAGAGATAGAGACACACATACCGTCATCAACTGGAGGTTCTCTTCCACCTGCTGGACCATGGCCTCCAGGTCACGGGTCTCTTTTGCTTCCTTGCGTTTGTTCTCCTCTAGTGTCCTTTCAAGCTGCTTGAGTCTAGTTGAAGAGAACAAAAGTGAATGAGGAATAAGTGCTGGCCTTCATTCCCTACCCCAGTCACCCTATGTATTGTGATTGGATCAACAAAGCACTTTGAGACTTCACTATATCAGTCCGCCAGAGATTTAAGATATGTGGGGATGGGCTTTCTCTCGGTCCTACCACTGTCACAGACATGTTTGGTGAGGATACAGAAGAGAGCCTTCTCAGTGGCTGCCCCCAAGTAGTACAATTCCCTTCTTCATGAGGTTTGGTTGGCCCCCTCCTTGCTATCTTTCTGCCAACCTTTTTACTTAAGGAATCGTTTGGTTTTTAACTAGTTGCGGCAGATGGAGTTTTAATGGGGTGTGTTACGTCAGTGTTTTTTAAACTCTTGTTTAACTTCTGTTTTAAAACAGAATTGTGGTTTAATTTTTTAAAAGTGTTTATATTAAGGTTTTTTTAAAGAAACTTCTACTTTTTTTAAATGGTTGAAAGCCACCAAATAGTAATGAAAAGCAGAGCTTCAAGTTAATTAAAGTTGTTTTATGCTTCAGCTTGGGACCGAAAGCAGATTAAATGTTAAACTACAAGACTGACTGTCTGGATATAAGCCACACAAGGATGGACTCTTATCTCATGCGCTAACTAAATTTGCACATTTGGGTGTGTCCCACTATTTCAAAAGCAAGATCTTTGTTTTTATATGATGCATACCAGTCATAGAGGCACTTTTCTTGTGTGTGAACACTTCTTTTAAGAAGCATGTTGGAAGAGTCTTTCTTCCACAATAAGGCAGAGTGCCTCTGTTAAGATGCATTCCTTCATATATGGGTCAAACAAGACAATAAGGAAGATTGCCTCTTTTAAGAGGCATTCCCACAGGGACAGAATAGTGAATGCCTCTTATCTGTCCACATATGAAATAAGAGTGAGCTCCTTTAAAGAGAAATCTTAAAAGAGCCATTCCTCCTTTTTCTTAGGGACAAGCGAGGAGGTTTCCTTCAAGGTGGCATTTTAAAGGTGTATTAAAAATCAATCGTTTATATAAAAATGCCCAAGTAACTTTTAAGTTATCAACTGATTAAAAAGTGCAGCCAGCAAGAATGCTAAACAAGTTTCCAATGTTTCCATCATACACACATAGGCTTATTTCAGCTGTTTTGGGGGGATACTTTGCTGAAAGTGCAGCTTACACACCTCTCTGCTTGTGTTTCAGAAACGGCTTGAATGTGGCTGACTTTACTTCTTAACTTGGAATTTTCTTGTTTTAACTACAAAAGATAAGAAGAGGTTTCGTTTAGCAAAAGGTCGCCTTGCATTCATAGCAGAACAGTTCAGACAAGACTGAATTAAAGCACAGGCAGAGAGCACTCAGATGACAAAAATAATGAAAGAAGAAATGATAAGGATCCAAATTCTTTGCCAAGAAAAATCCCAGTTCTGCATCCAGAGGTGCACAGATCGAGTGAAAATGTCTGGATGTGCTTAGAAGTCAAAAACATAGCAGCAAAAATAGAGTCAAGCAGACAGCATGTTCCTTTCTGTCTTGTCTTTGCACACTGTGAATTGTGTACTGAGGTTGTGTATTGCAATCGCACACTGTACATTGCAATGGCATCTCTTATATTGTGGTTGTGCTTTGTGTAATGGCACTAACATGTGTTGCAAAATGCTGCTGTTTTGCACGGGGGTTGCACGGTATGTGCAGTGTTATCTCCACACATGGATATTTTATACTATGCTGAGGGGATGTTGGATTCCAGCAGTAGACGAGACTCTACACTGGCAAAAGGAGAGCTGCCAACCACAACCAGAAGCAGCTTGGAGGGTGAGCAAACTTATTCTCTTAGGTGACATTTTCAGAAGGAAGCGAGGAAGGAAAGTGTGTTAGGAATAAATTCCAAAGAGAATACACCCCAAACTCTTAGCTCCTCACTTCTTCATAACTCAGTTGCAGCGGTGGGCAAAAGCCCTCTCCTCCAGCCGTTCCTGCGACAGGTGAGCTCTGGTCCCCTTTCCCAAGAGGGGGACCCAGAAGAGAGTCTGTCCCTCCCAGCTGCCATGGAGAAAAGCTCTGGAGCACTGATGGATCAGGAGGATTGCCATAAAAAGTGTCAAAGGTGCTACTCAGAGAGGTGTCAGGAGTCCTGGCCAAGAGGGCATCTTCAATTGCTGACGGTTGGTAACTGCTGCTCCAGTCGTCATCATCCTCATCTTCCAGCAAGGAGGGCGTCACAGTTGGGTCAGAGAAAAACGGCTCCTGGAAGTCCAACCTCAGTCTTGAGGAATCAGGAGATGAGGAGTTGTCGTCCAACAGCGAGGTAAACTGGGAAGATTCCTAGAGTTAGAAACACAACCAATATCAAGAACAGAGAGGGATTCTGAAGGACAATGGTTGAATTCCGATCCAGCCACATGTTCCAGTCTATTGCTAAAGGTCTACATCAAGACAATGCCTTCTTAGTACACTACACACATTAACAGACTGCTTACGTGAACAGGGCGATGTATATAAATAAGTCTATAGGAGTCATGGAGTTGGAGTCAGGAGCAATTTTGGTAGGAGTTGGAGCCAGTAAAAACCTAGGAATACTAAATGCCTCATTTGTGGCATATCTACTTTCATAGGAATACAAGGAAGTGTTATTGTTCTGAAATTTTAATCAAATAAAGATACTGAAATGCCTTGTGCTACCATTCTACTACAGTAAAGTTGTCATTTGTAATTAATATGCCTTTGCCATTTATTAAGGAGCTGGAGGTGATAAGTAGAAAAATAGAGGTGTCGGAGCTCTAGTCGAAGGATGCCAACTCCATAGCCCTATGGGATGCACCTTTGACAAACGCAACAGGAAATTCTGGTTTTGGCAAAACAAGACAAAACACTTTCTCTTGAGTTTTATTGCTTTAAAGGTAATGAACTGCTGAGTAGACAGACATGGGACAACAGATGTTCATCACATGTTGAATTCCACATGCATTGCCAGAATGTTTGCTATCACTTTCTGCATCCAGTTTTGCTCTGATGCCACTCCCAACTACACACAATGTGTACATTTCGCTGAGCTCCTACAATCAACCTCCACATATATGAGGAAGTGGATGGTAATCATAAAAAACTATGCTGAAGTAAATGGCTTAAAAGTCTTAAAGGTGGCACAACACTTTTTGTTGTTTTGAAAGAGCAGACTAATAGTGCTGTGGCACCTTGAAAACTTACAAACTGATGGCAGCATCGTCTTTCATGGACTGTAGCCTGTTTTATCAGATACATGGAGTGTTATCCTGAATTACTCCGCCACAGACACTAGTGTTGTTGGACTTTTAAAACAGCAATAAGGGGCAGCCAAAACTCATGACATGCAGGGAGCAGCATTAACATGTTTGTGTTCAACCTAAGTACTGCATGAAAGTACTGATTTCAATTAACATTGCCACATATTTCTCTGAAAAATGAACGTATGTCCATGTTCATAAACTGCATGGTGCACACATTTGTCCTTATGAAGGGTTTATGGGATTTTTGGCATCTTGTTTATATAAAAGGAAAATGTCTCCAGCTCTCAAATAAGGGCAATCCCTTATAATAAGGGACACCTGACACCCCAACCCTCTATACGTGTATTCTATCTTATTCTATGCAAGTTGTCTTGCGTTTGAATCTACCAAACTCCCAAAGCCTCTGGACACCAATATAGATACAAAACACACACGGAGTTTGA
>NC_056528.1:19585082-19718830 GCF_019175285.1 Sceloporus undulatus | reverse complement strand
AATGAGATTGTAGGCAGGGAGGTCAGAGAGAACGTAAAAGCAGGGAGTCCTAAACAGTGAACACACTGCAGAAATAAGACCACTTTAACTGTCCTGGCTCAGTGCTAGGGAATCCTGGGAATTGTAGTTTATTGTGGCACCAGAGCTCTCCGACAGAGAAGGCTAGATGTCTCACAAAACCACCATTCCCAGGATTGCCTAGCACTAAGCCAGGGCAGTTATAGCCATCTCAAAATGGATTATTTCTGCAGTGTGTTCTGGACCTATGTCTTAAGGAGAGCTTAGAACAGTGTAATTACTGAACAACATGCAAAGCATAACATGCTGGTGTTAACGCTTTTAATAACGGACGGTCTTATATCCTCCTCATTCAACCACATTATAACAACAACAAAAGATAAAGGGCCAAAATGAAGCTGCTGCAGGTCACTTTGGAAGGATGCTGTTTAAATGATGCGTGTGTCCTAAGAGTCCGGCAGCTAAGGACTGGAGCGCAGCTTTGGCACAGCTTCTGGCCTCTTAAGATGCATGTGTCATTTAAACAGCATACCTCCAAAGTGACCCAAAGCAGCTTTATTTTGGCCTCTCTGTTGGGTCTCGAAGACTTCAAATATCTGTAAAGCCACTATTTTCAGGCTGTGGATGGTTGAATCCATGGATGCAGGATCTGTGGATACAGAGGGACGACTATACAGCAAAGACCAGTTTGAGGAGGAACAAATACAAGAAGCCACCTCATTGACTGTTGGTGCTGAGAGGTCTTCCCATCACTTTCCTCAGGGCTTACCTTGGGGCTGGGGCTGCTGCCTGCCCCCAGTTCAGGGGAAACGCTGCTTCCGCTCTTGGCTCCACGCACGGCGGCCGTTTCCGAGTTCTGGTTCTTACTCCGCACAAACTCCTTGAAGGAAAAAGGATTGGACTCTTCCCCAGGACTGGAAGGTGGTCCGACTAGAGGGAAAGACAAAAGGAGAGCGGTGGGGTTAAAGAGGTGGAGAAGGCCTAAGCGCAGAGCCCTAGGGCCGGAACAGACAGGCCAAGATAAAGCTGCTTCATGTCACTTTGGAGGTATGCTGTTTAAATGACATACGCATCTTAAGAGGCCAGAAGCTGCGCCAAAACTGCGCTCCAGTCCTTAGGACTGGAGCATGGCTTTGGAGCAGCTTCTGGACTCTTAGGACACATGCATCATATATATATAGTACCGTATGGATGTCATATAACTGTAAAACAAGTGCATTAGGAGTACAGGACCTAAAAATGAAACACAGTTATAAAAGCTATAGAGTTAGCCCTTGATGATAAGCAGAGCTCCAGTTCCCAGGATTCCACAGCCTTTGAGCCAGAAAAAGGAGTTGAAGCGCTGCCAAACTGGGTTCTCTCTCCAGTATGGATGCAGCCATGAATTATTATAGGCATAGAGATCATATAGGGTTCTATTATTATATTACGTTATACTGTGTATTATAGGGCTGCCAGAGCGTAACAGGATAGGAAATTAAACAGAATTCCAACTCCTTAAATGCTGACTCTCCCCTTCCCTTGCTTCAACGGGAGAATGCACTCTGCACATGCCCAGAAGCACAGTCAGTCAATCCTCCCTCACCAGCAGCGTCCCCCCAAGGACTCTGGAGACCTCCAGGAACCGCTGGAGCCCCCGAGGAGCCCATCTTGAGGCGGCTCCGTCCGGCCATGGAGCCTGGAGAGGCAGCCGGGCCCTTCCTTCGCCTCCTCGCACCCGGCAACGGCGCTCTCCCGGCCGGACTGAGCGGCCTCTCCTCAGGGAAGAGGATCAGGCAACCATTGGCTCCGCCCACGAGTGACGTCACGCAGACCGTCTGGCCAATCGGAGCTGCCTCCCTCAGGCTGGCCCACAGAGCTAGGAAAAGGTGAAGAGTCACAAGAGCAATTCTGGACTGAACTTGTGAGTCTTGTTCACAAAGACACACAATCAATCATATACATATGATTATGTGCGTATATAATGTATGTGTGCATATATATATATATATATACACACACACACATATGTGTGTCCGTATATATATACATATATATAATACGTA
The DNA here is from genome assembly GCF_019175285.1 of Sceloporus undulatus. Classification (NCBI taxonomy): domain Eukaryota; kingdom Metazoa; phylum Chordata; class Lepidosauria; order Squamata; family Phrynosomatidae; genus Sceloporus; species Sceloporus undulatus. Next base: position 19,716,767 of record NC_056528.1, on the reverse strand, counting down.
TGTGTATAAATATGTGCGTGTGTGTGTGTGTGTGTGTATATATGTGTATGTATATATATATATATATATATATACATGGAGGTCCAGAGTTTGGGAGCCACTGGTTTAAACTGGTTTATTACAATAATAAAACAATTGCATATTAATAGAAAAAAATACAACTTAAAGGTTATCATATATATAGGCACACACACACACACACATTTACATCCTTTGGAATCCTGGGCATTTGTAGTTTGCTGTAGCCCCAGAACTCTCTGACAGAGAAGGCTAAATGCCTCACAAAGCTAAAAAAAATCCCAGAATTCCATCGCCTGGAGCCATGGCGGCTAAAGCAGTATCAAACTGGATTATTTCTGCAGTGCAGAGGAGCAAACCTAAAATGGAGCTACATGGGAGCCGGAAATGATGGTTGGCCACAAACTCTCCCTACCTCTTTCCCTCCCTAGCAAAGCTCTGCCCACAAAGGGGAGGGGCTTAGTGGCAGCCAATCAACGCCGCCTCTGCGGAGCCGACCAATCAAAATCTGCCTTCCCGTCCATTGCCGGGAGAAGGTTCCAAAATGGCGGCGAACGTGGTCCGGAGGGGCGGCTGGGGCTCAGCGCGGAGGTGATTCTGGGTTCTGCGTCGCGCGGGGGGCCCCTAAGCTCCGCCCCTTTTTCTTGTCCCAGGAAGGGAGGGGGGAGGAGGGAGAACTTGCTTCCCTCAGAATTCTCCCCGAAGAGGAAAAGGGGGAAGCAGCGCCTAGGGGTTAGAGCAGCCTTTCTCCGCCTTTGTAACCTTGGAGGAACCCTTCCAGTTGTTATTTTAAGGTCTTGGGAAACCCAAACCTTAGTGGTAGCTATATGAAATATCCCATATTGAAACCAGTGATTTCCCCCCAACTTTGGTCCTCCATTTGTTTTGTACATCAGCCCCCAGAATCCCTAACCAAGCTGGCAGGGGATTCTGGGAACTGAAGTCCTCAAAACCTGGAGGTCCAGAGTTTGGGAGCCACTGGTTTAAACTGGTTTATTACAATAATAAAACAATTGCATGTTAATAGAAAAAAATACAACTTAAAGGTTATCATAGAATCGTAGAGTTGGAAGAGACCGCAAGGGCCCTGATCCAGTCCAGCCCCCTTCTGCCATGCAGGAACTCACCGTCAAAGTTAGTCTCAAAGATGTTACAAGATCCCTTCTTCGCACACTTTATCTGTGTAAGTGGTCCCGAAGTCAATACTGTATCCTTGAATGGCTTAATATAACAACGCTTGTGTTCCAGGTTTGGGCTGGTTGCCTACCGGAAATACAGCAGCGGGGGAGCCTACCCCAACATCCCCCTGACGGCCCCCCTCCCCGGGGTGCCCAAACCGGTCTTCGCCACGGTCGACGGCCAGGAGGGGTTCGAAACCAAAGTGACCACCCTCGAGAACGGACTCCGGGTGGCTTCGCAAAACAAGTTCGGACAGTTCTGCACCGTTGGGAGTAAGTCACACCTTTTTGCGGCTGGGGAGATCTCCCTTTGAATGGTGGCAGATGATATATACAGAGTATTAATGAGCAAAGATGTACAACAGAGCGTGAAAGTGACAACCGTACAAGCCACTGTGTTCCTTGTTCCCACGTAATGATGCGAGAGTATCAATTCATTTGAGATGAGGCGCTGGAGAAGAGCGCTGTGGGGTGCTATGGACGGCCAAAATGGGCCCTAGAACAGGATCAAGCCATAGGAGCCATGAGGAGATAAAACTGAGGCTGACGTTCTTTGGTCGCATCATGAACAGACACGGCTCATTGGGAGAAACAATAATGGTAGGAAAGGTAGAGCAAACTAGAAAGAGAGGAAGACTGCTACTAGATAGATCGACTCCATTAAGGAGATCATGAGTATGAATGTACAAGGACTAAGCAGAGTAATGGAGGATGGGGGGTCTTGGAGATGTCTCATCCAACTCAAGGGCAGTTAACAACAACAAAAAGAAACCTTGTGCTAGCCAACAACACAAAAGCCCTATACAGTATGACATTAGGCAGATACTATTTCTCTCTTCTGCCCAGCTTCATATTGATATTCAAGTGAAAGCTCCATTTTGGAGGGTTTGAAAACACACAATGACATTTCCTTCTTTCTTTCCCTGCCTTTTGCCGACAGTCCTTATCAACTCGGGGTCAAGATATGAAGCGAAGTATCCTGGTGGCATTTCACACTTTCTGGAAAAGCTGGCTTTTTCCGTAAGTAAAGTGGGTGAAAGTTTGAACTTGTATCTGCTGCTGCGAAGGGTCAGAAACGTCTCCAAAAGCAACAAAAAGATGGTATTGTAGAACAAATGCTGCAAAAGCCTGTGAGCCATAGCAGGATGGTGGCCAAGAGGTCTGTGGGCCTCCTTTAAGTCCTTTGTGGGGGGCGGGGGGGGGTACCTTGCTTCCTCTCTCTATTCTGATCTGTCAAGGTGCGTCTGTTCACATCTAGACAGAGGAATGAACATTAGCTGGGCAATTCCGTGGGGTTAGGGGCCAGTTTTCCACCCTGTAACCTGTCTCCTTTTCCCATGCCAAAATGCCTGCTTCCCTCTGTTTGCTGCCAAAATGGCAACCAGGATTAAAATGGCTCAATTTGGAAGAGAGACAGTGATTGAAGGGGATTGAAGGCAAGGGCTTTTTGAAAGGGGTTAGGGATGAGGGCTTCTTTCTCAGTTAGTACACGTTTTGGAGACTTGGTGTGCTTTACAGGTGAAAATCACCCAAAAATCACATTGGGCTTTTTAAAAATGAAAGTCAGGGGGCTCCAAGGGCCACCAATGTGATGCTCAGGGGGGTCACTTACAGCCCCTTTCCTATCCCTGACCTAATATCAAAGTCCATACCCTTTCCCCCCTTCTCTTCTTCTGCTTAGTCTACAGCTCAGTTTGGCAGCAAGGATGAGATCCTTCTTACTCTGGAGAAGCATGGTGGCATCTGCGATTGTCAGGCATCAAGGTATGTTGGTTTATTTAACCACTGTCTGTTGAGAGCATCACTCTTAGGAATCAGGAAGGAGAGGTGTATGGGCATCTAAAGTGGAGTTTTTCTTGAACTAATGGGACCGATCTTTACCCTGCCAATACATGTTCATTTTTTCTTTTCATGGTCTTTTCTCCCTCCCTCCCCCATCTAGATAAGCCATGAATATTGGCCCTCACCCATTTTGCCTCCCTTGTAGACCATCTTGATTTGCTTTGGGGCAGGGGCTTATTGTTTCTATGGTACAAAGTTTCTTGTCCCACATATGCAAGCAATATTTCACCTTTCCCCTTGAATATGGCTTCCTTGATCCTCTTTCTGTATGCCTAGTTTTAAGACTAGATTAAGAAAGGGGTGGGTGAGTTAACAATTCATAAAATGTGGCTATAGGAAGTTTTTCAGTTGTCCCAAGCTGGTTGTGAAACCCAAGTTGTTAACTTTTCCAGGGATACCACAATGTATGCGGTTTCTGCAGAGGCCAGAGGGCTGGACACAATGGTCAGTTTGCTGTCAGATGTGGTGCTGCAACCCAGATTGTCAGGTGAGGTAGCATTTGGGACACTTTGAGTGCTCCACAGTTTTTATTTTGACAGTGAAACATCAGCATAATTTACACAGGAGAGCGGAACGTTATAGACATGTGTCCAGTTTTGCCTGTTGGCGATTCAGATGATCGTGGTGACCATTTGGAGTCTGGGGAGGGTTTTCTTTTCCCTTTCCCATGCCAGATTGACTCAGGCAGATGCTCTTGTGCCATCATGGCCTCGATGCTCTGGGTAGATGGATTTTCTGATACTCATTTTTGGCTTTTTCTCTTGGGGCAGATGAAGAGATTGAGATGACTCGCATGGCAGTTCGCTTTGAGCTGGAGGACCTGAACATGAGACCCGATCCAGAGCCTCTTCTCACAGAGATGATTCACGCGGTGGGTTTCCCTACCCAGGTTCCAATTTTAACTTGCTTCAAGAACGCGTTCTTGAGACTGAAAGTGAGAGCTTGAACTGAAAATCCCAAGTTTCAGGACTCCCAAACAGTTTGTTCTTCTCTTGGACAGGCAGCTTACAAAGAAAACACGGTGGGACTGAACAGGTTCTGCCCAGCAGAAAATGTAGACAAAATTGACCGGAAAGTCCTTCATTCATACCTGAGGAATTACTACACCCCCAACAGGATGGTGTTGGCTGGTGTTGGGATTGAACATGAGCAACTAGTAGAGTGTGCCAGAAAGTACCTCCTTGGAGCTGAGCCGGTATGGGGGAGTGGAAAGGCCTCTGATTTAGACAAGTCCATTGCCCAGTACACAGGAGGGATTCTCAAGGTAAGCAACAAAAAATGGACTGCCTTCCTAGACCACTGTTCTGTCTTTGCTCCAAATAATCCCATGATGTGCTTGAAGGTATTTATAGAGGAAAGGCTTGGGGGTATAGTGGTGACTGTAATCCCCCAAATGGCAGCCAGAAGTAATGTTACATCAGTTCAGTGGCACTGAAATGTGCTCATCTGGCCCCAAATCTATTATTACTTTCTGCCTCCTTGCAGCTTGAAAAAGACATGTCAGATGTTAGTTTGGGACCCACTCCGATCCCAGAATTGACCCACATCATGATCGGACTAGAAAGCTGTTCATTTCTGGTAAGTAGTGACCACTGGGGAGTCCTGGCTGCTCTGTGCCCTTTGTATAGCTGAGTGAACCAGCATTTTTTGTCTCATCTAGGAGGAAGACTTTATTCCCTTTGCAGTATTAAACATGATGATGGGTGGAGGTGGATCTTTTTCTGCTGGAGGACCCGGCAAAGGCATGTTCACCCGACTGTATCTCAATGTGCTCAATCGGTGAGTCCCTTGCTTTTAAGTGCTGAAATCCAGTGGTGATGGCAACAGCAAAATCTGCAGCCATTCTTGGATGTATGCAATGCCGCAGTCCTTGGTGGAATTCAGGTTCTGGCCCCTGGATGACACTCACTTGTCTTTAAGAGGAATTGCACAAAAGGCGCCCCTAGATTTTTGTTCCATAGCACAAAGGTGCCTGGGGAAGCTATCTTCACTTAGCTTCTCCATCACTGTATTTGTTTTTCCCCAGACACCACTGGATGTATAATGCAACAGCATACCACCACAGCTATGAGGACACAGGTCTCCTTTGCATCCATGCCAGTGCAGACCCCAGGCAGGTGGGTGCCTTCCTGAAATTTGTCCAGCAGTTTGTTTGTTCTGCATTCCTTTTAAACTTACAGAAATCATTTGCAATTGATGAGCTGCTGGATGAAGCTTGCTACCAGCTGAGTTAACAAACAATGCCTTTTAAGCAGTTTTAATTGCCTTAAATAGGGCTCTTGTCAACATTTTATCTTGTTTTATGTTTCAGTTATCACTTTGATCTGCCTCGAGCTTCATATTTAAGAGGATGTAAATCCAATGTATAAATAAAAGAAATCCACCATAATCATCCATATACATGCATACTTTGGTTAACAAGCCTCTGAATAAGACACCCACCATGTCTTTTTGCATCTGCCCTGCCTCCCTTATCCTTGTCCTCTGTCTAGCTGGAGAGTTTTTAAGCATCACTATCATAGGGAGGATGGTGAAGGAGAGCTGAAGAAACACAAACTTTTGCTGGTGGGTTGTAGCAGCATGTCTTCAATAAGGCTGTGAAAAAATGGATTCTGCTCCAGCCAATGGCTGGCTGTAGTACCAAATTTTGTTAAAGCAGTGCCTAGGAACACATTTACTTGTTAACTGAGGTATACCTGTATCCTCTGTATTCATGGCATTTAAATGAATGGATTGTTGTCATTTGATGGCTAGGACATATTATATTACTAATTTTAAGGTCTCCTAGTGCTTGGAAAAATAGCTTTTGGCCTACAAATCTGAAATGGCTGTTTAGTTGTTCTCCAAGAAAAAGTCATTTTTCCAGGCTCTGAGCTTTTCAGGCTTTCCCAGTGCCCTAATCTATCAATATGGTATGGTGGACCCTTTTCTTTCCTCTTCTTACTGCACAAACTGGATCTTTTCTTGTTAAGATTCTCCATTTTACTGCATCTGCATGAAAACAGCTGTTGATTAAATGGAATTTCATTTACCGGCCACACTGGTGTTATTCTGCCTGCACTGACGTCTCTTTTTATTTTATTTGCAGGTTAGAGAAATGGTGGAAATCATTACTCGGGAATTCATTTTAATGTCGGGAGCAGTGGGAGAGGTAAGCCGTTCCCTAATTCTTCAATTCTAGAAAGTATTCCTTATCCTTATAAATCTGGAACATCAGACCATCCCCAGTAGTTCTGCCTGTGAGGAGGTTAGCATCCTATGGGACTTCTAGGTGTCCTCCTCAGAGCTGGTACAGCCACATTGGTTACTAACTGTAGGACAAGATGTCTTGTCTTTCCAGTATATATATAGCCTGATGCCTTCAAGTAAGCCATCTCTGTGGCCAGCTTAGATTATGTTGCTAAGGTGGGGAATCTAAGCCACTCTTGGGCCTGAGGTCACTTTTATCTTTTCCTCCAGGTTGAACTGGAGCGAGCCAAGACGCAGCTACAGTCCATGCTAATGATGAACCTAGAGTCTCGGCCAGTTATCTTCGAGGATGTTGGGAGGCAGGTGTTGGCGACAGGCATGAGGAAACTCCCTCATGAGCTCTGTGTCCTGATCGGTAAGTTAACCTACTCCACTTTCCTGCCTGTCTCTTGGTTAGAGCCAGCCTTCTGATGGAAAGACAGTTTTTAGATCATCAGTTTTATTTTACCCAAGACCACCATTGCTGTAGCTGTTTCACTCTTTTGCTACACCTGCTCAGATGTCCAAAGCATCTGATGAAATTTCAGATCCATTTCGTAATGCATCTGTTTGACTCTTCAGCTGGACTGTTGCCTCTTCCTTTTCCTGCTTTGCTTCAGAGCTATTCACTGGCTTCTTTTGCCTCCTTTCACACTGCTGCATGTCGCCTTTCTTCCAGAAGAGGACCCAAGGTGGCTCACAGAAAATAATGTTTCTTTCCCTCTTCTGTAGGCAAAGTGAGTGCAGATGACATCAGGAGGGTGGTGATGAAGATGCTGAGAAACAAGCCAGCCATTGCTGCACTGGGGGACTTGACAGAGCTGCCCAGTTATGAACACATCCAGGCTGCCCTTGCCAGTAAGGATGGACGACTTCCAAGGATCTATCGCCTTTTTCGTTAAAACTGCTGCAAATGACACTGCATGAGTCTCTTGCCAGGATTAGGATTCTCTTGGCGAAACTTCTATTTGTGTGCAAGAGTGGCGTCTTTGGGCCTTCAACGGAGCGCTTCTGGCATGTCTGTCTGAGGACATTCACCCCTGGAAATAAACTTTTCTTCTGCAGAAGACTCCTTAGACTTCATAAAACATAATTTAAAAGAAACCACTTGCCAGTAAGGTTGACTGCCTCAGCTGGAAAAGCTACCATGGAGAAACAGCTTGTTCTGTTATCTAAATCTCTGTTCATGTTGATTAGTGTTTACATAAACTGCAACACCTTGCCCAACAGTTGCACTCCATGGTAGAGAATACAAATAAAGAGTTAACAGATCATGTGTTCAGTGAGGATGTTTTGACTTCCAGTTAGACCTCCAAAGTCTAGCCTTGAAACATGGGCAATAAACCAGCCTTTCCTTGGTCCACAAGGGTTGTGATTAAGATCTAGATCTAGATTACACTGCTGCAGCAAATATAGCCATAATGTTAGTTCAAAGACTAACAGCATACTCCTGTACATGTTGACTCATAAATTAACACCTTTCGGTTCAATGAGACTTACTCAGGTAAGATGTATATAGGATTACAATCTAAAAGATTACTGTGGGCGCCTCTGCTCTTTTCAGATGCAACTGACAATCTATTCAAGGCACCACAAGCCTTTTGTTGATCCAAGATCCAGAACAATTAGAACTTTAACATGGTTGCTTTGTTTGACATCTATGCCAATATGCTGTATTCTTGCAAGAAAAGTGGCTCTCCTCTTCAAAGATCTTTCCCAGACTTTCTGCTTGACTAGAGGTGTTGAGAATCAAATCTGGGCCCATTCCCACCTCTCCTTGAAAATATAATAGACAAACTTCTTATTGTCCTAAAGCAGGGATGGTCACCTTGCAGTATCCAGAAGCCACAAGACTGCCAGTCTGTAACAGTACAGTATTTAATGCGGCGTAGGAATGGGCAACTGTTCCATCATTCTTCACCATTGGCTGTGCTAGGGGTGGTGGAACTTGTATGCCAAAAACATCTCAAGGGCCACAGCTTTCAACTTGGGTTTTAAAAAAGGCAGTACTGTAGTGTATTTGATAATCAGCTGGAGATTTAATTGTTCATTTGACTTCAGATATGCCTACTTTCTGCTACCTCTCTAAGTTTCAAAGTCCCATCTCTCCACCCACCTTTAAAAGTATAGTGGCACTGATGGCAGCTGGGTTAACACTTCCTCATCTAGTACTTTGACAGTAATAGTGCACTGTAAGAGGAAAAGAATCTTGTAACTTTGGAGCAATATCCATAAGTGGATCCATAAGAATGTGCCAAAAGACATCAAATGAAGTAGCCTGAGAAGTAATATTAAAATTAAGCATCCTGCAAAATACAGGAGTTTATTATCAAGCACTGATTCCACAATGGAACCCAATTAAATGATGCTTCTTTTTACATTATTCATTCTAATTGCAGAATTTAATATATCCCCACTGGGAGTCATTGTGAATTTGAATGGCTAGGTTTCCATTAGTGATAGAAGAATTTAGGGTACACTGCATGAAGGGATGGTCTCTGTATAACATAAAAGTATAATTAGAGAAAGAACTTGGTATACCTGAAGTTTTAAGGATATGGCTCTTCTTTTATCAGTTTAAAGATGGTCGGGATACAAATGGATCCAGGTAACCAGTGACTAAATGAGGAAAAAAGGCAAAGCCAAACATGAAAACTCCTGTAACACTGTTTTTCAGGCCACTGGCAGAAGCCAAAATTTAATGCTGCCCTTTATAGATTATTGATTTTTGCAGCCATTGAGAAAGAGACATGCACAGATCCAGTGTCAAATTAAACCAGTTTGTATTTTGTCTCATCAAGTAGTGAATTGACAGTTTAAAAAAAGATTGGGAAATAATCCCAAATCGAAGTTGGTTTGCTCTGATTGGAAAGAGGTTTGAGATGTAACCAGTTTTCCAAGTGTTGGTTGCAATCAGCTATCAAAGCATTTCTTCTTGAGTTGCGCTATAAAAAAAACCAGGCTGCTTTGAGGTACTGAATTAAAACTCAGTTGTTTATGTTTAAACAGCCTTCTGGTAAAAAGGACAAAAGGGGAATGAAACAAGTATCAAGTGTTGCAGGAGAACTTCCCTTTAACCCAAGATGGTCTCAAGAGGTATCTTCCAAATGTCTACATGGCTTTAAATATAGAAGATGCCCAAAACATTTTTGTATAGTAGTATGCAGCACACTTAATTAAGCAAGCATTTTCAGGAACCACCAGTATCTCAGGAGGTATGCCACATGGGACAAGACAGCTGCTCACTGACAAATCCGTCCTTGTGGTCGAACCCGTTCAAATAGCCAGGAATCTCCAATTTCAGGACACTTTCTCCCATTTTCAGTAAGGCTGGAGCACTGCCAAGATGACTCTGAAGGTCTCATTGCACAGGCTGCAAACAGCAGGCACTGGCACTCTTCCATTTGCCCCTCTCTCAAGTCTGTCTTAGGTCTGCCGCAGAAATCCCCATTTGGTGTTTTGTTTTTTTGAAAGTCAGGAAACAGAACAGACAGAGCTGGTTTTCTGGTTCTTCAAAGCCTGCTTTTTCTGAAGTTCCCTTGTGATCCGTCTCTTGATGCCAATTAAATACAGCTCACGGTCAAACAGTCCCGCAGCCAGTGGGATACTGCAAAAGACAAGGTAGTAGTAATAAGATAGGTGCTACAAGGTGAAGTGCAGAAACTCCATTTTCACAGGCTATACATCTGGTACATGCACACATATGCACATGCACACACATATAATGCAGGGGTGGGAAACAGTGGAAGGGTAGGGGGCTGCATTACCCCCCAGAAAATCTTTGGAGGGGTTCACCCACTCCCACAAAAAACTGCCCCCCCAATATGTGTGGGTGAGTGAGTGTGTGTAAAAAGTGTGGTATAGTGGTATGAATATTGGACTATGAGTCTGGGTACCAATTCAGCCATGGAAATCCACTGGGTGACCTTTGAGCAAGTCACACACTGTCAGCTTCAGAGAAAGGCAAAGGCAAGCCACTTCTGAACCTTGCTGAGAAACCTGTGACAGGTTCACCTTATGGTTGCCATAAGTAAAAAAATGACTTTAAGGTATACAACATGTCAGAGTGCTCCTCATAACAGAAGTATCAGTCATCTTGTAAACTACAGAATGTTTGATCAGTGGATCGTAATCTATCTATCTATCTATCTATCTATCTATCTATCTATCTATCTATCTAAATTAAAGAACAACAAATGTTTCAGTAACTTGATTTTTTTGTCTCCGCTCTTAAAACTTTACCATCAAAATAACATTCAGACATGTAATACAAAAAAGAAAAGGAAATGAATTTACCTCATTAGAAAATATCCTCACTTCAGTCATCATATTTGCTGAACTGTACCTCTTGAAAGTGTGCTTTCCAAAAATTAATAAAGGCATGCCACTAACTGTTGAATTTAATATTCTGGTTTTCATCCATGCTTGGTTTTATATAACCTGTAATTATCTGCATTACAGCAATTTCCCAGAATCTTGTCACAGTTCTCAACAGCTTAAGAATAGCCCTCTTCCATAGTCTGGCACATTTAATGTTGTTTAACATTAACACCTGCTTCATATGATTCTTACTCCATGTTGTTCTCTGCCTACAGGATCTCAGCAACACAACATAATCCCACACAAATTCAGGCTCTCCCCAAACACTCTCTGGGTGGGGAAACTTGGGATGCTCTTTTGCCTGGCATCACTAGATTTGCCCAAATATCCTCTATCTGAGGATTCAGCAGCAAGACCTGGGTCAACCTGAAATGCCCTGTCCACCAGTCTGGTTAGCAGTGAATGGCTCCTTATTGTCTAGAGGGACATTCTTCTGAAATCTTGATTTATCCAACAAGTCCAAAGTACAAATAAACTGCTGTGCAAATATTGCCACCCAGGCGTCATGCCTTAAATACAACTGTGAAGGAAATACTAACTTGTCTCTCCCAGGCCTGACTTTGACACGGAAAAGCCCATAGACAGGTCGATGGTCTGACGTTTTGATCCCAAGACAAGAAGAGTATTTCACAACATGAATATCATCCTTGCGACGGCTTCGGTATATTACTCGATCCTGAGAAGATGAAGGGGGTGGGATATATGACTAAGTTACCGGTAGAAAGAAATGGAGAACAGCACAATTCAGACTGAAGCAAGAAATAGAAAGGCTTCTCTTGTTCAGGGGGATCCCTAGTCTTAAGAGAGATGGTGCCTCCTATTCTTTCTGGGGAGGCACGACTTTCAGTCTTTGAGAAGATATGCCCTGGGAAGGACCCTTTTGTGCCCTGCCTCTGTAATTAGAAGAGCGCTTCCACTGCAGGTGAGTGGCATGTGTTTTCAGGGACTTCCACCCACAACCCTAACTGAATTATGAAAGTTTACAGTAGAAATGGAACATTGTGCCAAGTCCAAACAGGACAAGAGACACACAGCATATGCATGAACAGTAGCTATGCAGCATACATTCTTTGAACCAGGCAAAGCAACAGATCCACATACAACTAAGCTACGTTTCATATCCTCAATGAGTACCCAGCTTGTTGGGGGCAATTAGCTTACGCTTTGTAAGTGTACATCAGTAAGTGGGATAGAAATGTACTTGCTACTGCTATGGCTCAACCCTCGGGCACTACTTCTATGCCTTATCACAGGATCATAGAATCATAGAATCATAGAATCATAGAGTTGGAAGAGACCGCAAGGGCCATCCAGTCCAACCCCCTGCCATGCAGGAAATCCAGATCAAAGCATCGTCGACAGATGGCCATCCAGCCTCTGTTTGAAGACCTCCAAGGAGGGAGACTCCACTACACTCCGAGGAAGTGTGTTCCACTGTCGAAAAGCCCTTACTGTCAGGAAATTCCTCCTAATGTTGAGGTGGAATCTCTTTTCCTGTAGCTTGCATCCATTGCTCCGGGTCCTAGTCTCTGGAGCAGCAGAAAACAAGTTTGCTCCCTCCTCAATATGACATCCCTTCAAGTATTTAAATAGGGCTATCATATCACCTCTTAACCTTCTCTTCTCCAGGCTAAACATCCCCAGCTCCCTGAGTCGTTCCTCATAGGGCAAGGTTTCCAGACCTTTCACCATTTTAGTCGCCCTCCTTTGGACACGCTCCAGTTTCTCAATGTCCTTTTTGAATTGTGGCACCCAGAACTGGACACAATATTCCAGGTGGGGCCTGACCAGAGCAGAATATAGTGGCACTATTACTTCCCTGGATCTAGATACGATACTTCTATTGATGCAGCCTAAAATCGCATTGGCCTTGTTAGCTGCCGCATCACACTGTTGACTCATGTTCAACTTGTGGTCTACTTGGACTCCTAGATCCCTTTCACATGTTGTCTCCTTAAGCCAGGTGTCTCCCATCCTATATCTGTGCATTTCATTTTTTTGCCCTAAGTGCAGTACCTTACATTTCTCCCTGTTGAAGTTCATTCTGTTAGCTCTGGCCCAGCTTTCTAGTCTATTCAGGTCATTTTGAATTTTGATCCTGTCCTCTGGAGTATTAGCTATTCCTCCTACTTTAGTGTCATCTGCAAATTTGATAAGTATTCCCCCAATTTTTTCCTCCAAGTCATTGATAAAGATGTTGAATAGCACTGGGCCCAGGACAGAGCCCTGTGGGACCCCACTGGTTACTTCTCTCCAGGATGAAAAGGTGCCATTGTTGAGCACCCTTTGGGTTCGGCCGGTCAACCAATTACAAATCCACTTAACAGTTGCCTTGTCCAGCCCACATTTTACAAGCTTGTTTGTGAGAATGTCATGGGGAACCCTGTCAAAGGCCTTACTGAAATCAAGATATACTATATCCACAGCATTCCCTTCATCTACCAAGCTGGTAATTTTATCAAAGAAAGAGATTAGATTTGTCTGGCATGACTTGTTTCTCTGAAACCCATGTTGACTTTTTGTGATTATGGCATTGGCTTCTAGATGTTCACAGACTCTCTGTTTAATGATCTGCTCCAGAATCTTTCCTAGTACTGATGTCAGACTAACTGGACGATAATTGTTGGGATCCTCTTTTTTCCCCTTTTTGAAGATGGGGACAACGTTTGCCCTCCTCCAGTCGGCTGGGATCTCTCCTGTTTTCCAGGAGTTTTCAAAGATTATTGCCAATGGCTCCGATATTACATTAGCCAGTTCTTTTAATACCCTTGGATGTAGCTCATCTGGTCCTGGAGACTTAAATTCATTTAGGTTAAACAGGTATTCCTGTACTATCTCTTTACTTATTTTGTGCTGAAATTCCCCTATTCTGTCCTCTGCTCCATTATCCTCAGGTTGAGCACCCTTTGCCTTTTCTGAGAAGACTGAGGCAAAGAAAGTGTTGAGTAATTCTGCCTTTTCTCTGTCTTCTGTTAGCATTTTGCCATCTTCTCCACGCAGTGGCCCTACCGTTTCCTTCTTCTTCCTTTTGCTGCGGACATATCCAAAAAAGCCCTTTTTGTTGTTCTTAACCTCTCTAGCAAGCCTGAGTTCATTCTGTGCTTTAGCTTTTCACAGGATAGAAACCTTACACCTGTCACTAGTTGGACATTCCGCCTGATAACTCAGTGGTGGGTCTAAGTTTGAGGGCTCTCTTCTTGACGCAAGAGACAATGATACAAAGGATAGTAGAGGAAAGAAAACTAAAGCAGTTACATGAAATCATCACAGAAACTGCAGTCAATTTAAAGCCTACAAATTCAATGGTTCTTTTTTAAAATATATATTTATGTTTTAATATTAAATTAAAAACACCCAAAACATGCAAAACATGAAACATTAAAAGAAAAAAAAAACTTGACATTATGCAACGTTCATACACAAATGCTAAAACTTCCTAGCTTCTTCATATCCCCTGCAAATTCAGTGGTTCTGTGGTTTACAGATCTCCTCTTGGAGATCCTGAAAGAGTGAGAGCAAGAGGAAGGGGGAGCAAGCTTGCAAAAAACCTCTAAGACAAACATTAACTCTGACTGCACAGCGTTTTCTGAAAAGGTTATTAGAAACTCTACAGTGCTCAAATGCCTGTTCTAAGTATAATGTCAATCCTTGTTAGGCATCAAATGTGCTTCCTACACTTCACAATTCTGCTTCTCCACTGAACAGCTGAACATTAGGCTTGCAGGGGGGAGGAACTTGGGGCAGCCTTCCACAGAGCATGCATTCCTAGGTGGAATACTTGTTTGTTGCTCACTTCCAAGTCCTTACCGTGTATGAAGGTATCCTCTGTTTGGAGGTAGAGTCATAAGTATCTTGCCCAAGATCAAACTTATATGAAGGGCGGAAAAAGATTGGTGCTTCTTGGAACCCCTTAAATATAGAACCTATGAAAGGAGATATGATAGTGGGTCAGTTTTTTAACCTGCTAATGTTCTGTCACCAAATCCTACCCTGCTAATGGTTGTGCAGTGGCCTATTCAGAACAAAACAAAAGAAAATCCTCAACAAGCAAACAAAGTTTACTTATATAGCAAATTTATAGCTGAATAAAATAATGATTCAATGTGTTCGCTCACTGGGACTGCAAACAGATATGTTTATTTAACAACAACAACAACAACAACAACATGAAGTGATTTTTAAAAATTAGCTACATAGTCTTCGGTGTCATTTAAAACCAGTCAGAGGCCTACTTTCTCCACATCTTTACTGCTCTTGTGTTTATATCAAGCTTAATGGCTTGCCTCAGATAACTGGGGTCATGGATTAGCCAATCCAGCCCTGTTTCTTTTCTGGTCGACATATATCAAAGTTCAGCAAGAAGACTGTACTCACCCTTGTTCATTTCCTTAATCAACTGGTCATGCTGTAGCAGCTTAGAGAAGTCTGTTTCTGCCCCTTGGTTGAGAATTTGTTCCACTGCCTCCCGATTCTCATTTAGACGGAAATTAAAATCTCCAAACCAGAAAACATTGTCAAATCGGGTAGTGACATCAGCTGCAAGGCCAAACAAAGGAAAAGAGTACAGCAAGTGGGGAGTTTCTGGACTGAAGTAAGAAGCGATTGCTGAAGTTTAAAAGGCAGCAGCTACTCCACCACCAAATTATGAGGGAATAGAGTTCAGTGCGGATGTCATAGACCCTAGTTTCCACAAATAAAGATCTTACACCTTTCAGACAAGAAGGACCAACTATCCTCTTGTGATGTGCATAACCATTTGAGAGCATTCTTTGAAAATATACTATCTTTGTTCAAATTGTAAACATATTGAATTTAGCTAAAAAAGTACTGGTTGTTCAATCGCACTTCTCTATCAACCTAAACCTACTTAATATGGTTGCTGGCAGTAAAAAAAATAGAACTACCTCATTTCCACTCCTCTGAGCAACTTGGAGGTAGGGAAAAATAAAAATCTATCAAGATATACAATGGACCCTTCCCATTCAAGCGATTTTGGTTCCAGGCTCCCCTTCAGATGGCAAAAAACACAGATGTTGCACCCAGTAGTATTCAATGGCAGTAATGTGCGCATGAATGCATAGTTGAATAATATGGGGCACAGCAATCATCTGGTGGTCAAATCTGCAGATCACCAGCCAGACACTACAGAGCATCCACTGTACAAGTTAATATGAATATATTCTGATGGGGAGGAGTGAAAGAAAATGGTTCCTTAGCATTTGCCACTCTTTATAGTTTATATCTAAGTTTACATGTTATACATAAATGATATTTAATTTAGAAAAGTATATATTTTAAATTATACATATTACATACACACACACACACACACACACAATAATAACAATAACATACCATATCACTTCTTATCCTATCCTAATAATTCCTATGAGAACACAGCACTTCTAGCTTCTAAGCTGCCTTGGATCCTATCCCGACAGTAAGGAAGGGTATACATTCAATAAATAAGTAAATTACTCACAGGAGCTTGAGCGATAGGGATTGGTATCTGGAATGTTTTTGGGCAGTGCAAGAGCCTGGATGGTTTTGTTGTAATCCAGCACCCTCTCATACACTTTGCCATCTCCAGCTGAAAAGGAAATGAACAAGGTCATTATGGTACAGAAACAGCATTAACCACTTTGGTAGATGACCTATCTCAGAAACTGGATATGGAAACCTGTTTTTGCTGGTTCTGCTGGCCTTCGTAGCAGCATTTAGGATCATCAACTATGACATCCTTCTGCACTGTTTTGCTGATATGGCACAGGGGGACACTAGCAGTTTCTGGTCCAAGCTCAGTTTAAGATGCTGGTTTTGACATGCAAAGTCTTAAATAGGTTGGGGCCAAGATATGCAAAAGACCACTTCTTCCTGTACAAGCCTGTCTGGAGTTTGAGACTCTCAGGGTCCTATAGCATGTCCCCCCACCCCACAAAAGGCAGGACCTTCTCTGTAGAAACACTCTGACTATGGAAATCCTTCCCTTCTGAAATTCCAGTTGCGCAGCCAAGACTACGCTGTTCTATATGATCTTTGGTCCTTAAACCAAAGTTTGGTTTGGGGGCATATTTTAATTGTGTGGTTTTTTTTAAAAAAACTGTTTCGTTTTTGTTTTTAAGAATCGTTTTAGTCTGTTTGTGTTGTGCATCCGATCAGGATGGGTTCAGGTGATAAACAAACCAATAGCTCAGTGCAAGAAACAAGCAACTAGAGACAAGGTTCCATGGCAGCTTCCATTGGAGAGGAGGTAAGAGATTTCTGCATCGGAAAGGAGGAAACAGAGGCTGTCTTGAAACTCTGGCCCACAGCCCAACACTTTCTCAGTGGCCTAAAAGTGAAGCACTGAGTGAAACAGGGCAAAGTCCGTGTGGTAGATACAGACAGCAATGCCAAAGAAAGACCCAAGCGCCAGTCAGAATCCTATCAAATAAGTTAAGAAAAATTCTTCAACTGCACACACTTTCAAAGGACTCTGAACATTTCTTTCCAACAACAGAAGGATGGGAACAGTATGAAGACTTGAGACAGGCGTACCACATCTGCTCACCAGCCCATATATTACCAGTACCCAGTGAAATACTTACATGTGAAATGGGATGTGATAAAAAGGAACGAAGTGCCAAAGAAAGTGAAGCAAACTCCTAGGGCACCTTTGGTTTTGATTTGGGACACAATGCGAGTCGTCACTGTGGCAAATTCAACTTCTGGGAGGACAGAGAAAGAGAAAGAATAGTTGTCAAAGAGCACCTCAGAGATCTGGAAATTAATTTCTGTGGTGATCAGTGGGGCCCTGCCAAGTGCTATGGTTAAATATTAGGCTTTGGAAATTTTGGCTGAAAAAACTACTACGTTTGGTTACTTAAATATTAGGTTTCTTCACATTATTTTCACATTCCTTCAAAATGGGGCAAAATCCACTTTTACTGATCTGTACATGTATGGCTACTTAATTGATTAATGACTTAAAAGCAATGTAAAAGGTCTAATTGGCAACAAGTACCTGAGCAGAACCAGATGAGGTCTCTTCTCAGGAAGACAGTCATGTAAAGTACACCATGGGCAGCTGTGTAGAACATGACATAATGGGGACCCAATGTCTCCTGCAAACGAATCTCCCATTCTCGCCTAGCAAAGTAAAACAAAGTGAACAAAAACATCATAATCCTTCCTACATAAGATCTCCTAAATCTGTCATAGTTTAGGGCCTCAAGCATATCTTAATCTAATCTTCCTTCCAAATTCTAAGGAGCTCCCGTCTTCAGTTGCTGCCACTAATGGCTGATGATGGAGATGGGGATGTCCTACTAGCCCCAGGGGCAGCACCATATAGCCTTCAGATCATTCCTAGAGAAAGATACTTGTACTTGCCAAAAGTCTACAATAAACTTTGGCCCAAACAACCAGGCGATGGATGTTTACTGGAAACCTAGAACAATGCTCAGTAGACAAGAGTTACAAAGCTAAAGCAGACAGTCTGTTTGTACAGCCAGGAGGAAGTATCCATTCCCCAATACCTGTCTGGGCAGCCTTCTTGGATTCCTATCACATACATGTCCTGGGCATAGTCAGGCTCTGTTGGCAAAAGGAAGTCGTCAAGAACCTCAGGGAGCTCCTGAAAGAAAAGGAAGATTTCTTCAGATAATAGGCAAACATTTAGAATAGGGTTGGGTGATCTCTCCAGGTCTGAAGCCCATCCAGGACTTCTGCCACACCTCCTTGGACTCATTTTTTAAAGTGGGAGTCTTCCACACACCTTCCAGGGCACCTGGGTGGGGGGAATATGCCACATTTGAAGCTAGGTCTCCTTGTCCTGTTTTAGGCCCAGCAGAGGCTCCCCGCTCCCCCCCCCCCATGAACATGAATTAACTGGAAACTGCTTCTGGCTTTGGTAATGGTCCTCCCTCTGCCTAAAACAGACCAGGAGCACTACAAAACATAGCAAATTAATCCTCATCCCATAGTGTATGGGCAGATTTTTCAATGAAAACAAAACACACTTGGGAAAATTGGAGGGATGAATGGGCCCCACTTTGCCCACCCAATTTGAGAGAGAAGGAAGGGAGGGAAGAAAATCCAAGTGAAGGAGGGCATTTGGATCAGAGAATCTGTATGTTCACCATGCTAGCCGAGATGAGCAATGAGCCTCATCTAGGCTGGAATACTTCACGACTAGCCTGCCGTTTTCTCCCACAGCTCAGAAGATTAGCAGCTTTAATCCATGCACAGATATTATGGTGGGATTAAAGGAATGCTGCTGCTTCTGCCTTGCTGTACATAGCCTACACACATGCCATGACACTTGCATCAAAACAGATGGCAGTTTTAGTACAGTTTATTATGAATTAAAACATTTCTATTCTGACTTGTATCCAAGGATCTCAGTTCTAGATGCATCTCTAACACGAAATTCCATGTATGTGTGTGCTGGGGAAGCAAACTGCAGGACGGCTAATTCTTCCCTCCTACATAAAAAAGAAATCCCCGTTTTTCTCCTGGAAAGGGATCCAAGGTGGCTCACAGGTAAAATGGTTAAAAAACTTTACGATAAACATTGTAAAACAATTAAAATCATCATGCTAAAACTGTATAAATTTACATTAAACATACAAAAGTAATACACACACACACACAATATAATATTCATATAGAAAAACATAAACACACACTGTATAAAAGCCTCCCTGACAATGACTATATATTAAAAACCTGTTTGAAAAAGTTTTTGCCAGCCAGAAAAAGGAAAGCAAGGAGAAGGCCAGCCTAGCCTTCCATGGCAGGGAGTTCTAAAGAGTGGGAGCAGCCACTGAGAAGGCTCTCTCCCATTTATGCTATTCTATCCTACTACTATCCTACTACTACTATCCTAGTAGTACTTAGCCTACTAAATGAGTCTGTGATGGTGGCGGGGCTGAGCGAAAGTCTTCCTCTGAACTGCAAACTGAGATTATCTTGATGTTTCTTCCCATAGTCAGACCTGTTAGGCTTCAGTGAAGGATTCACCCTACAGACAAACCTAAAACTGGAGGGGATCTTGGTTTGGGGGAATGGATGAGGTACACATAGATTTTGGAATCACTACCAACATGTTCACCACAACTTAGTGTTAATACAATGAACTGTATTTTATTTATCTTTGGTCTTTCCCTCCCAAAGCCAGAACATTTCCTTCAGCTAAAAAAAAAAAAAGACATATATGACTGTTCAAACTTCCCACATAGTCTGAATACAATATAAAACAAACAGAACATGAAAACAGAAAACCAGGATCAGAATGTGACACCCCTGGGGAATGTCTGCAACAGATATGTCATGCCTCTCAGATACAGGGCAAATGTTTTCAATAAAACTTTACAAGCCACAAAAGCATAGGTGCCTATCTCTCTATAGTCTGTATGCTATGAGAGGAGGGAGCAGAGTTCAGATCTGAGCTGTCCTTTTGTTTTGCTTTGCTTTTTCCTAGTTCCTATTATTTTCTGTGAAGCCTCCAGAGCAACTCTGGAGCAAACTCAGCAATTTCAGAGCCCTAGAACTGCCAAGCTGTACATTTTCTTTTTCTCCCTGACTTCTTGAGGCGTACAAGGGCTTAATATTAGGCAAAGCTATCAGATTCCTGCTCCCCTCACCTTTTGGCCCTGCATGTTCCAGGTGGCTACAAAGATGCCAATGTTCCGATCAGGAAAATATCGGTTCAGCTCTTCTGCTCCCAGCAATGCACCGCTTGCAAGAAGGCTGCCTTCCAAATAACTTCTGTGGAAACAGAACAATCTATGTTTAAAAATAATTTATTTATTTATTTTCTATAGCAGCATTCAAGGCAGCTAATAACAAATAATTATATCAACATGTGCAAGTGTGTGTCTATTTTCAGTGCATCACAGCCCCGAGACTGTGAAAGCTAGCCACCTGAAATGTGGGACTGCTATTAAGGACATTATAAGGATGTTCTTCCGGCATTTGTCGTCGTTGTGTGCCTTCAAGTCATTTCTAATTTATGGAAATCCTATAATGTGGTTTTGTTCGTAAGATTTGTTCAGAGGGGGTTTGACTTTGCCTTCCTCTAAGGCTGAGAGAGTATGACTTGCCCAAAGTCACAAAGTGGGGTTCCATTTAAACCCTGGTCTCCAGAGTCACCGTCCAGTGCTCAAACCACTATTCCACACTGGTACTTCTTCTGGAATTACTGTTGCAAACAAGACTCAAATCATAACTTTAAAGGTAACAGCCAACACACTGCACCTTGCCTGGACACTAACTGGCAACCAGTATAGTAATTTTAATATCTGTGTAATATGATTACTCCTAGATGTGCCAGTAAGCGATCTGGCTATCATGTTTTGAACTAACTGACGTTTCTGAATGTGGCAAAGATATAACCCAATGCACAGTGCATTGCAGATGTTCAACCCTGATGTTACCAGGACATGTACTACCATCTTTAGATTTTCCAGTTCTAGGAACCTCCCTCATCTATCCTACAGACAAGATTGGAGGCATACTATCACAAGGCCTCTAAGCCAGTGATTCTCGAACTCTGGTCCTCAAGATATTTTGGAAGACTTCAAGAATCTTCAAACACTGGTCTTGCTGGTTAGGGCTTCTGGTAGGAAGTCCAATACCATCTGGCCACTAACATTTAGAACTGCTAGTCTATATTATAACCAATACCCCTCATGAGGTCAACATGTAAATATGAATGGCCTGGTACTACACGGAACATACCTGTTTCGCACATCCCTAACACGGATAGGGGTCAGCAGACTGAACGAGGACTTCATGGAGATCGAGGAGCAGTTGTCACAAACCATCCCTCGGCTGTGTAGCTGGGTGTCACTCCAGCTGCTGCCTGTTCTCGGAAAGAAGGTCTGGGAACAAAGCCTGTAATCTGCACAATCCGGGTCGATCCTATTAGTCGTCCTCAACGAAGGGAAGGAGCCATCCAGTTCCAAAGGGGGTGGAGGCTGGTTGGGCACAACTTTGGATAACCTGCCGTGTGAGTCTGAAAGGTTTAACTTGGCCTGCAGAGTGTTGGGAGTCTTGGAGTCTCTATGTAAGCTGAGGGGAGATTCCTGATTATGATGGCAGTTTCCACTGGAGACTATCTGTTGCCTGACAAGACTCCTGTCCTCAAGGGAGCCATTAGAGGAGCCCATCTTGGTGAGATCTATCAAGCTGTCTTGGCTCATCCTGAAGAATCTTCTCCGCCGCAAGATCAGTTCATCGAGTGATGAAGTCCGCTCAAGCCTTGGTTTCCGAGGAGGCGTTGGGGTAAATGATTTAAAATTTGTACAGGTTTGGAATTTTTCTGGGAGGAATCTTAAAGTGTCATTGAAAAGGGAATGCTTGATGTCTTGCTGGGCCTTGGAGAGGTGGTCACCACTGTCCCCTGCCTCCCCTGCAGTGCAGCCAATTCCCTGCGGGGATAAGTTTTGGAGACCTTTAACCTCAGTGCTCTGGTTTGGCTCCATTGTCCTCTGGGAGAATCCATCAGGTGGTCCAACTGCAAGGAAGAAAAAGAATCACACTCTCTTACTGGAATTCAAAGACATTGCTGTGTTAGTCTAGATCAGTATACAGAGGGGTATTGCAGCATTTTCAGTCTGAAAGAAAGAAAGAAGCTTTCATAGACTTCAGATCCATTTGAAGTAGACTGAAGTCTATGAACACCTTATCCTACCAACTTCTTTCTCACTCTTACTGAGAATAGGGTATGTTTTTACCTACAGGTTGGAAATGCAGGAGAAGATAAGCATGAAAACACTGTAGTCTGGAAGGAATGCAATGGCTTGGGATACTGGAACTTCTTAAGACAGTCTTCTTCTAGATCAATTTTCCTGTCACTGAAATCGTTGCCCCAAATCTTTCTTTAGGAAGGCTAAAATATGGTGGGTGGCAGCCACAGAGAGAGCCTTTTCTATGGGAGCACCACATCTTTCAAACACATTTTCTTATCCTGGTGCCATCCTTGTTACCACAACCTAGGTGCCAGGCCAAAATACAGATTTCCCAAGCTTTTAAGATAGTTCATAAATTTGGTGTGTTAATTTTCAGGCAGCTGAGGCAGGAACTACTTCTGTTTTAGTGGTTGTTTTAATTTTGCATATTTTACAATAAATTTTACATTGCTTTCCATTTATCTTGTAAGCATTGCTGGGAACATATGCTCTTAGAGGGACTGAATATAAGCATGTATAAAAATCTATTTGCCTATTTACTTTAATGAAACACATTGAGAGTGTGGTGAAGTATCCTTCTTTGATTGTGTATTCCTGCATGGAAGGGGGGTGGACTGGATGACCCTTGAAATCTCTTCCAACTCTAGGATTCTATGATGCTATGAAATCAGTAACATAGTGGGTTAAGGAAACCAACCTAAACAGAAAATCAGAAAAGACAGAAGTGGGCTGATGGATGATGCCAGGCAAGTCATCTGGTTATCAGTGCTGAAAAAGTCCTCTGCCGGACATTTCCTGTTTTCGCTTCCTAAGAATGGCCTCACAAAACATTAAGACATGTGTTCATGAGTGCAGAAACAGTCCTGAATGTACTTTGTTCTCAATAGGCTCAGGGGTTTAAAACTTGAGACCAGAAGTTTGAATTGTGTCTAGAAATGGAGAGTGTCAGGGCACCTACAATCTCTGACATTTTTGACAGCATGTCTCAGAACCAGGTAATATAACCCAGTGAATTGAGGCTGGTAGCAGGGCTTTCCCTCAATCAGTAATTGGCTGCAATAGCATAGAATTATAGAGGTCATTCAGTCCAACCCCCTGCCATGCAGGAATTCACAATCAAAGCATCCCTGACAGGTGGTCTGCCTCTGTTTAAAGACCTCCAAAGGAGACTCCACCAAAATCTCTGCGGGAGTGTCTTCCACAAACAGCTCTTATTGTTGGGACGTTCCTCCTAATGTTTAGGTGGAATCTCTTTTCCTGTAGCTTGCATGCATTGTTCCATGTTCTAGTCTCTGAAGCAGCAGAAAACAAGCTATGTGTCTTATAGCAATATCATTGTGAGCAAACAAAAGCCTGGGTTGGACACTCAATGAGAAATATAAATCACTCCTGCTAGCCTGGTCACCCAAAAAGACCCAGTCTTTGTTTCCTCCTGTCCTGTTTCATGCTAGGAAGAGCCAAGTGAGTTTTGAGGATCAGCAGCCCACAAGAATCTTATCTATTGTGGGATTAAAGAGAACACATGCACTTCGGCTTCGCTGTTGCTACTGTGCAGAACAGCATATATAGGCAATGACAGTGTCTTTAATCCTAAAACACCCTACTATGACTCAGTCGCACTAATATGTTTCCGAGGCAGAAAAGCCATCAAATTCCATAGCTACAAGCAAACAAAAGTAAGCCAGCCCATTCAATATACAAACCTCCTTCTGTGTTCTCTGACATTACTCAGGTTGAGCGATGTGCGGGTGGCAATTCAGAAAATAAATAAAAACAAATAATACAAAAACTGCATAAAACCCCCGATAGCCAATCCTCTTTGCCACAAAAGAGGAAGGGAGGCCCACTGGACTTAAATAAAGTAATAAGTCTGGATCTTGGAGCTGGTTTCAAGCTTTATGTCCTTTGTACATGCCCTCGCTTAGCCTCCATTCCCCATCTGCAAAACAAGAACAGAAGAAGCCTGTGTTAATAAAGGAAAAATAATACAACAAACAGCAGGGGTTAATGCCTTTATTCCAAGGCAGCCCCAAATCCATTGAGCCAGGGTTCAAAACAAGGAGCATCACAAAGGCAAGGGCCATTTTTAATGACAGACAAGCCTAAATGGATTACAAAAATACAAATCCCAGGATTCCATAGCAGGGAGACACGGCGGTTAAAGCAATGTGGATGCTTCTCCCAAATCTCCCCCCTAAACTTGCCCTTAATGACTCCCAAGCCTTCCTTGCAGGGCTGTTGTTCTTTAATATTTGTCATGTTTAATGCCTTTTACCTTCATAAATGGTTTAACTATTTTAAACACATAGATGTCTGTCTCTGTCTCTCTCTCTATGGGAAGAAAGAATGTACATGATGATAAATAACAACAACAACAACAAAGATTATTGTTATTCTTATTACAAGAATAGTTAATAGATTATTGTTATTGTTATCTCACAGAAACCTTGCTCTCCTCCCACATTTCCCTTCCAAACCTGCCCTTTGGAGGACAAAAGACCTCCCTTAATGACTCCCAAGCCTGCCTTGCAGGGCTGTTGTTCATATTTATCATGTTTAATACTTTTTAGCTTCATAAATCGTTTGTTTTAAACACGCGTTATTGTTATTGCAATACTAGAGAACAGATATTATTATTATCATCATCATCATCATTAATTTATTTTCCCACAGAAACTTCGCTCTCCTCCCAAATCTCCCTCCAGCCTTGAACTCCCTCCCCCTCAAGCAAGGCCTCCTAAGCCTACCTCGCAGGGCTGTTGTGTTGAGGCGGGCGACGCGCGTCGGAAGAATTCCGTTTGATTTAATAAATAATAATAATTTAAAAAAAAAGGCCTTCGAAATCTTATAAAAGCGGGAGGCAAGAGGGACTAAAACGAAAGAGGCAGAGGCTAATCTTGGCCTGTGAGGAGATGGAGGGAAAGGGCGAAATGAGAGGCCGCGGCCTAGTACTAGGCTAAAGCCGGGCGCTCGCGTAGCCCCTCAGGGCCGCCTCCCCCGGCTTCAGAGCGGCTCCTCCTCCTCCTCCTCCCAACGGCTAAACCGCCGCTTCTTTCTAAAACTGTGGAGAAAGAAGGACGCTTCGGTAGCAGCCATGGCCAGAAACGGAGAAATTACCCCAGAGGCGCCGGTCTCTGAGGTAATTTCTCCATCTCCATCGAGGCCTTCCACATTTTCGACCAAGAGATAGACAGACAGACACACACACACACATCATTTTGTGTACATTTTTGTTGTTGTGTGCTTTCATTAACGACTTATGGAGTGGTTCCAGTCCAGATGTTTTTTGTGGACTTCATCTCCCAGAATCCCTGGCTATTGGCCAGGATGGCTGGGGACTCTGGGAGTTGTAGTGCCCTCAAGAAACCATTGAGTGGGGTTTTCTTGGGAAGCTTCTTCAGAGGGAGGTGTGCCATTTGCTCTCCTGAGGCTGAGAGCGTGTGACCTGCCCAAGTGGGTTTTCATGGCTGAGATATAAAGTTAAAAAAGGACTCCCCCCTCGCTTTTTGGGTTTTGGCACAACTTCCCAAATCCATATCCACGCTATCAGGGGATAATGGGAGTTGTGGTCCAAAGTGTAACCCCCTCCCCAGCTCTCAGCATGGACACATAGCCCCCAAATAGTCATAAGAGCAGTAGTTAATTATTCAAAAAAGCATTTTTCTTCTTCTTCTTCGAGGATTCATTTGTAGGTCTAAAGTTTGTGTACATAAGCAAGTAAACACTTATTGCTTTGTATACTATGGGAAGTGTATATGTTTGGCCTGTAACTACCCAAAATCATAGTACTGCAAACTATTTTTCTCCCTGCTGTTATTTTAAGATTCAATAAAAATAATTTTAAAAAACACGTTTTTAAAACAAAAATAACTTTTCTAAGCTCAAAATATAAGTCTTCCTTAGCTCTCAACAGAGGCATGGCCCTCCAAAACCATCACTGGTATTTCCAAGCTCTTTGAATTATAGTGATATAAACTTTTTGGATCTGGTGCTCACGATGTATCCTTTCAAAGGTCGATTTCCCAAAATGTAGAACATTTAAGGTCCTCCATTTTTTTGGAAATGTCCTACATTTTGTCCCGGTTTTTAGTAGAGAATTATGGCAACCCTATTTGGAATAAAGGTTTTGAGAACCCAGAACCTACAGAAACGTTGCCGCCTTCTTCTACAAACCCCTGGCTCCCCCAATAACCACAAGCCAAGTAAAATGTGAAAAAGTGCTCCAGAGCGCAAAATATTTTATTTAAGAATGTACAGTGTCGATTCTAACATTTAGGACAGAGAGAGTGGCTCTTGGTGCTGAGGAAGCCTTCTTGAACCGAGAGAGGTTTTGGCAGTCTATACGGAGAGAAGGGAGATTCGGAGACACAACTGTGTGTAAAGGGAAAAGACACCAAGTTATCCGAAAGGGTTTGGTGATAAAAGAAACCGTCACGTCGGTCAGGACAAGTCCAGGCTCCTGACTGTCGATGGAGAACAATTCCTCCTGAATAAAATCCCTTGGTAGTAGTGTTAAGTTTTAAGGCTTTCCAGATCTCAGATGCACGGACGACTCCACAAATGGGCAACATTAATAAATCCACACTAACATGTTTTTAATAGCCATAAGCTACACTGTTGGCCACGGACTGAACTGGCTTTGCTTCAGCAAACTGTACCCCAAGACATAAATTAGTTCATCTCCAGGCTTAAAGTGGATGTGACCATGATCGTCTCCTTCAAAGACTCCTGGAATTCCCTGAACCAAACCAAAAAACAATTTCACGCGCACCACAGGAGAGGCTTGCCGACTCCAAATCTACTTTAATTTAGTTGAGACGGTTAGATATTTAAGACCTCAGCCGTTTGGACGACGGAGGAAGCTTCAAGACGGGAGAGTGGAAACAGATTTCCACACTACATTTTAAAGAAAAGCAAACACAAAGCCCCTTTGAGCTGTTAAAATCAAGCGCTTGACAGGGTCTAAGAGAAGGAGCCATATTGCACTTCCAGAAGAATCATCAGAACAGCGCCGCCTACTATACAAAGAGCTTCTGTTTTCAACTATACAGTTTTGCTTTACAGGGACCCTAAACACAGACTACGTACATACGAAAGAAAATCCACTTCCAATTAAGTCTTAGATTACAAATCACAGTTTTGTTTCTCCCCCCTCCCTTCCTTTCATTATATGTCGGTTTATTTGGATGAGCTATGTTTCCCTCCCCAAGCAATTCTTGGGGGAATGGGAGACTTCACATATGAAGACAATCCCGGCCAATGTCCTAATGCTTCAGATAAGCAGTCAAGCCAGCTGATGGTTTATATGCATAAAAACTGTGCCCCAATCCCTGTAAGGCCACAAACTGTAATGTTAAAAGGTGACATGGATTCCCTAAATATTGGGAAAGACCCCTTTCTTACACAAACCACTGAAGAGTATCCAAAGTGTAGTCAAGTCAGCTAAAGGGGGAAAAACAGCCCCTTTTTCCTGTTAAGATTCCAGGAAACAACAGAAGTCATTTCACTCCTGGTGGTTCATCCCTCTCCAGTTTTCCCCAAAGTTAAGAAACTCTGCAACCAGCTTTTACAAAATGGGGTGCCCTTGGTAATCTATGTAGGCCAGAGCCTCAGAAGAAAACCTATGCAAACTGATGCGCCTCTCCGGTGTGGGAGAGGATGGGTCCTGTGCACCATGGGATCTTGAGTAAGTCTTTGTAAATCCATATATCAAAGCCCAGATAATAAGGTGGCTGGATGCTATTTTAAGGTGGGGTATTTTCTCAATCCAATTCTGCTGGGTCTTGCGCTTCCTGGACCTGCAGCAGACTGAAAAACAAAACACAACATGTTTGAATCCAGTTTTTTAACCAATGCAAAAAGAACCCAAAACAACCCTCGCATCCTAAACAAACATCCTAACATCATAAAAACAAGGACGAGGAACCTTTATCAGACAAAGGGCTCAATTCAATTCCTGAGAAGTTCTCAGGGGTCACATTCCTGTGCTGAGCAGGATCTAAGGTAAAAGGATTATGACCAAAAACCTTGATAAAGCTTAATTTAAAAGTTGCCATTGACAGTAATTGAGTCTATTTTCAACCTTTTAGGATGGCAAAGAAACCTGTACAAAGCTGGGAAACCAATAAATGGCTGTATCATGAGAAAACAGTCATAGCTATCTGGGGAAGAGGCCAGATCTAGCCCCAAGCAGGACTGGATTCAGCACCAGGGCTATATCCCACCTTTGCTGTTAGTGGAGAAAAATATATCTATCTGCCTAGATATTTAATATGCAACAAACCCCCCAAAAGCAGAAAGTCCCAACAGTGAGAGGCATGGTTTATAAAAAGAACATTCCCAGCAAGTCCATGGGTGAGGTGAGATTTAGAGTAGTGCCTCCCAAGATGTGAGAGACTGGTAATTCTTTTGCCACAATGTGCCAGGGACCAATACCATATTTGTGCTCGCTGGCTATGACTATTTCTATCTTTCATGGAAATTCACCAAGGACCAGCATCAATGGCTGTCTCATGGACCAGCACTGGTCCATGAGCTACCACTCCGAGGAGTTCAATAAATACATTATTGGGTGCCATTCTTGAAGCACTGTGTTCTCCCATACGTAACAGAGAGGTAAAAAGGAGGATCTCTAGGGAAATTACAGGGATAAATCCCATTACCTGTGCAAACTGGGAGGGGTTGTAAAACTGGACTGTGCCTGTTGGGGGTCCTCCCACAGGAGCCTAAAAATGGAGAGAAATTTCCATGAGTGAGATACAAAGAAAGAGATGCTGCTTATCAAGCTCATTTTGTATATCCGATAAAAGCACAACAACACTGGTGTCCCAGGTAGGTGCAGAGCAGCAGACTATCACACACAGATGCAAAAAACGAAAAGGGGAAAAGAAAGTCCATGTGTCTCCAACACTTTGGAAAGTTCCCACATTACCATCGACGACGGCAGCCGCAATGCAGGTTACGAAACAAAGGCACATGCATAAACCTGAGTAAGCTTGATTGGGGCAGGCGGGTGGGTCGGGAACGGGGGAAGAAGCCCCTTTGGCATGCGAGAAGAAGAGCAAAACGGGTTATCTGTGCCAGCTGCCCAAAAAGGATCACTCATTGCCTGGGTTAGTAAGCCTCATGCCTTGCTGGAGAACCCGCTTGCTGGGCTTCAGTGTATTAAGGAAGCCCCTTGTAAGGTGAAAGTTATGTAAAGATGAAGCACACGATTCCTTCTTACAAGGGCTGGGAGAAAGATGAATGTATTTTTACTGTTTTCAGGACGAGAGACCAAGATGCCATACATGTCTAGCATGGTGCAGACATATGCTAGCATTGTTACACTGGAGACGAGTTGCACAACATGGCTTTCGGTTCACACATTATGCAAGGATCCAGCATTCCCCATCCACCAAATCAAAAGTGTGTGTAAGAGAGACAGGGGCTATGAGGTATGGCTTTGCAGCATAACTGGTTGCGGTAAGGACTGCGCTTACTCGATTTCTGAGAAAGCACAACTGCTGGTGCAACTGTCTTGTCTATCTCTTGCCCTATATCGGAGGATCTCACAGTGGTGTACAACAACATAAATTTAAGACAATAGCTAACAATGCAAATAATTTAAAAGACTAAAAATATATGGCCATCGGACCTCTCAGGTGAGGATATTTCATAACAGGGAAGCTACAGGAAAGAAGGTCCATAACAGGCCTTCAAGATGCCCCAGAAAGGGGGTGAGCTTCAAATAAATATACATAATCACAATATTTGAAAATGGAAGAAGATTTTTGCCTTTCTTGGCAGAAAACCTTATCACTTCCCCTTCCACTGGAGTATGTAGCACGTCTGGTGGGCTTATGGCATTTACTCTCCCTATACACTCATTCCTGTCACGGACATACTGTGCCCTAAACTGAATTCAACCAGACAGTCTTTTTGCTCCATCTAACGCCACTGTATTTATCTGGCACCCAATTTAAAATGAAAGAGTCCCAGCTATGTCTTTGAGGCATAATCGAGCACTGCAGAACTGAGCATCGCAGAACCATACCCTCCAAATGGCCCAATTTGGGAGGGTCAATCTGAATTATTTCTCTGTTGTCCCACTTTCTCAGCTGCTTTTTAAATGTCTCAAGTTTCTCCCTCTCTTCCCACTTTCTCCCGTTATCTTCATCTTACTTCAAACTGCGGAAAACTAAAGTTAAACCTCCTGGACTTTGAGAATCTCCCAGTTATCACACATGGCCAAAAGCAGAAGGTGCCAGCCGGCAAGATTTGCCCCTCCATACCATCTTAAGTAAGAAGAGAAACATCAAAATGCAGGCCTATGTTCAATTTTTTTCTCCTGTTTGGTTTGTAACACTTTGCCTAATGAAGAAGCCAGTGAAGCATCTAAAACTTTCAACATGTATAATGTGCATTTTGGTTGGCCTGATAAAAGATATCACTTTTTGGTGGATTTTTGTTGTGACTAAAATGAAGTACTTTGCACCAAAATAAACTCAGCAGGGGGAAGAGGAGAGGAAGGGACACACTTTTGCCCTTTCCAATAGGCTCAGGCAAAAGCAACCTGCTGCAGTATCTCCTAGCTTCTCTCTTCTTCCTTGTTAGTAACTTTGGCCACCTTGACCACATTCTGATGTTGCCTGACTCCATGTGTCCTGGTTTTCATCTCTGAAATGTTGACAAGTAGGCAGTCCTTCATAGAAGGAGCACTTCATCTTCATGTTGTTGTGTTAGTTCCATACAATACAGGTGGGAGAAGATGAACTGAGGTGGTATTAGAGAAACTACTGAGTAAATGTGAAAGGGAAAAAAAATGGAGAGGGGAGGAAGGAGAAGTAAAATAAGGATAGCCAATGTAAGTGAGAACAGCCAGCCAAATGTACCTGGTTAAAATGCTGGCTTACTTCACGTGATAATGAACTCATTGAACTAGAGCGCGAAAGCTACAAAACAGCAAAAAAAACACACAACACATACAAAAAACGGAATCAAAAGTCATCATGCAGGCCACTGCCTCAAGCTCTCAGTTATCCTATCTCATTAAAACGAAGAGAAAAACAAAACATCTCCTGGCGCCAAAGGTTAAATGGTATGAATTACAAAATGCAAGTTAGCTTAAAACTGAAGAACTTTCTGGGTTGTAAAGAACCTATGGTGCAGCTAGAGACAATGCCTGCATACAAGTTGTATCAAGTTTAGTATTTTCATGGCATTTAACACAATCACTAAAACTCATGCACAGAGGAAACCTTTTTCTTGTTAACAACAACAATAGAAAGCTACACAGCATGACAACCTTTCTTGAACAAGCCGGTTAATGTTTTAATGTATTTTACACATGGCTCCCACTTCGCAAAATACTAACTATTGGATAAGCATCCATTTCAATTCTGGCCTATTGCTGATTCTGAAGCGGACCCCTTTCCAGTGACTACCCACTGCTTGAACCCACTGCCTCCTATTTCAAATGTAAAGGTAGCTATGATCTAAATGTACCAAATATTCCACCACAAACTCCAACCATTTCCACCCGCAAACTCAGACAGGCAAACGTACCTCACCGGACTGGGAGCCCTCTGGGTTGGACTGAGAGAGCTCAGAGCCAGGTGGAAATGTGTCAGAATTTAAGTACTGAAGGAAAGAAACAGAGCAGCAATTAGGCAGAAGAATAAATCACAGGACAAGAGGACCAAGGACTCAAGGAAGAGCTAAGGAGATGATTTTAAAAATTAGATTTTGTATGGAAGTGGAAGTATGCAAGTTATCATTTAAAAAAGAGAGACCCTGCAGCGGGACTACTTCAATTCAAGTCAGAACTGAGACCCAGAACTGAGACCCAGAGACCTCAGCAACATCCAGTAGAAGAAACACACCCTTTTTGCTTGGGAAAAAAAAAATAGCTGAGAGGCGATAAGGCTGCAAAACCAGTACTGGAGTGTGGCACTTTATCCACCCGTGGATTAAATAAAGAAAGCTAACATGACTGTTACCACTATTGTTTCATTCATTCAATTCTCACACATAAAGACAATATTTACTTATAATCCATACCCCCACATTCTTTCATTCAATCATACACAGACATACAGTGGGCCCTTGGTATCCACTGTAGTTTGGTTCCAGGGCCACCTGTGGATACCAAAATCCGTGAATGCTCCAGACGCATTCAGTACAAGCAGTGTCCTTCATATAAAATAGTAAAATGAAGTCTACTTTTTGGAATTTATATCTTTTTGAAATATTTTCAACCCGTGGATGGTTGAATCCACAGATAAAGCATCTGTGGATATGGAGGGTTGACTGTATATCCAAATCCATGACCCCTTCTCTTCCCCTTAACCACAAAGGGACATCATTTCCTCTTTTGCTTTCTCTCAGCTGCTATTCCCTCCTTTGCTCCCCTTGGCCTTAGCAACTAGGCTTAGAAAAAGCACATGTAACCCTCTCTCCTAAATTTCACACAATGGCTACACTTGAGAGTCTCCTCTTTTGCACCTCTCTTGGTCACGAAAACATGTCACTTAAAACTTACTGGATGCTCTGCAGCCATTTCAGGGTTACGTTCATTTCCTGGGGTCATCTGCTCTTCAGCCACGCCACCTTCCAGAGGCTGCTGATCTTCTGCAACTGCAAGAGCAGACCACAAGATGAGCAGACAAGACAAGCCCCCTTACAGCCACAGTACTTCACAAAGATGAAGTATATAAGTTGAAAACAACTTGAAGGCACACACAACAACAGCAACAATTTCAGTTCAACGAAGAAATCCTACAGGTCTGTTTTCTTTAAACAAGTGATCTGAACAGAACAACAAACATTTATGACATATTGAAAATTCATCTTACCAAAAAACAAAACAAAACAAAAAATGCAGCAAAAGGAAAACACAGAAAACACTAAAAGAAAGCTGTTGGAAGGCCAGCCTTTTCCCTGTCACCTGCTCTCTCCTTGCCTCATTTACTCACCTGAGTTTGGTACGAACATGTTTGCAGGAATGGGCATTGGGGCCAATGGAGCAAAGAGTTCAGAAGGTGCAGGGGCAGTCCCAGGAGACTTCGCTCTGCTTGGGTTCAGGATGTCAACATAGCGAGCTTTGCTTCCTGCTGAAAAGACACAAGCAGGAAAGGATGGGGGAAATCACAATGAGATGGAGGGCATAATACTGGAACCTGAAAAAGTTACTTTTTTTTTTTTTTTTTTGCAATTGCTTTTATTTTATTAAGCAAACACAAGACAATACAATGTATAATACATAAACTAAAACTTACATACGTACAAGGGACAACATAAAATAAGCAGAGTATCTAAAAGATTATTCTCTATATTTCGACTTCCAAGGCTCTCTTCTTACACCAGATTAGAAAAGTTACTTTTTGACTACAATGTCCACACTTCCCCTCCCCCAAGGTTTTCAAGATCACTTAATAGACAGATCACTGGGTCAGTAGAACGAAAGACAGGCAACAGCAAACTACTTGTTGGCAAATAACATTTGGGGAAGAACAAAACCAAAGACTCCTTCATAGGAAAGCACAGTAGATTTGCAGTGAAGAACATGCTTAATAGTCAGAAGCTCTCAGGTTCATTCCATATAGGTTTAAATCACCCAAAATCAAAACAAAAAACAACCCACTGCTTATCAAAAGGGACAGTGCTGGGCTGAACAGACAGATGGCCCACCTCATGACAAGGCAGTTACAGCTGTTTTCAATAGGCTCCCACCAAATAGTGTAGGTACCTGCTCTCCTGGAGAACATATTGACTGAAGCATTGGGAGGACCTCCTGGACCAGTGGGAGCTGCCTGAGGAACTTGTGGGAACCCCGTAGGAGGCGGAGGTGGTGGCTTGCTCTGGAAGAAAAGAACAGTGGGCCCTTGGATCAGGGTTCCCTTAGGAACCAGGTTTGGGTTTTGTTTTTTACTTCTCTTACTGCAGTTTGAATTGGACTTCACAGACCATAAGTCATCATAAAATATTGAGTCAAAATTATTTTGAAAACACTGGTGCTGTAGAGACAGAGGGAGAGCGGTACAATATTTTGCATTACTTGTCAGGGATGCTAAACCAAGAAGTGTGCTTTAAAGGGAACTTATTGCTACTTTTCAAAAGGAGAACATCACAAATAAAGCTCTTGTTTCTCATCTCCTAAGTGCTGCTAGGATGGAAACTGCACAGCACTGGCTCCACTTAAATGGAACTATCCTTTCAAGGTTTGCTACAAAGAGTGTGAGAAATAGCACTATATGATAAAAGTACAATCTGAAAATAATAACAAAGATAATAAAGGTAATGACATTTTCATAGAATCATAGAGTTGGAAGAGAGCCCAAGGCCATCCAGTCCAACACCATTCTGCCACGCAAGAAGACACACTCAAAGCACACCTGACAAATAGCCATCCAGCCTCTGTTTAAAAACTTTATCGTCGTTTATCATGTTTGCAAACAAAGATTCAACATCTTACAAATCCCTCCCCATTTAATGTTCTTTTGAGTATCTGTTTTCTAGCTGAGAAGACCCCAATTTCTTCTGTGACAGAATTTAGTTATTAGAAAAGAGAACACACAGCTATATATAATTGAATCTTTTATTGAGAGGGATATAATAATATCTCAGTGTGTATTTGTATATTTTGTTGTGTTCTGATCATTATGGTTTTACTGTTATGAACCAGAACACTTATACAATGTTATGTTTATAAAGTTTTATTGCTTCACAATAAATAAAATTACAAAAGAGAGACACAGAAAGAGAAACAGTAAGAGTGGATAGGCTGGAACTACAAAACTGAAAGTGGAAGATGGTTATGGGTGATGAATGGGACTTTCTAAAAAGCATCCTGGAAAAAAGAATGTGTGCACAGCTACTCATTGCAGATATAAATAAAAAATGAATGGCTCAACAGATTGAACAGTGCAAGTTAAAACCTGAACTTGGTTCTTACCTCTTCTTCTGGTTCATCTAAATTGACCCACCGCTGTTTCTTCTCATCCCAAACAATCTAGACAAATGGAACATTGTGAGGTTACAAAGAGTGTCTCATGCATCGAGCAGTTAAGCAGTTTAACAGTCAAGCAGTGCTTGAAAGATGGGTGTGAATCTCAGCATCTTAAGTTGAAGCATTTTGCACATGAGCCGAGAGCCATGAATTCAGTGTTCTTACCGATTTGTTCTTGTCATCAGGGAGGTGAGCTTCATTCTTGCTTTTGCCCATCAGCCAGCCAAACCACGTCGCACCGCTCTAAAAACAAAGACATCACTAGGCTTATTTTATCCCCCCTCTCTTCTGCTTGGTGCAGATGGAAAGCAAAAAGTCATTTCTATCTCAGTTTGTTTCTTATTTCAGAAACAGTATGCCTCTGTATATCAATTGCTAGAGGAATGAAACATGGAAGGAATAGTTTGCTCATATCCTGCTTGTAAGCTTCTCATAGGCAATCAATTGACTGCTGTAATGAACAGAAAGTTGAAGTACAGGAGCCTCTGGTCTGAGCAAACTAGGAATGGAAAGAATAGTTAGAAATGTTTTAAAAATGGCCCCCAAAATAGGTTTCTCAAGTGCTGGGAATTTGCACAGAAAAGAGAATTACTGCACAGCAAACAGTTTTTCTACACTGAAAATAATATTCTTCCGCACATAAATGTTATATTCTGTACTTCTGTGCAAATTAGAGACATGGGTTTACATGGAAACATTTCTACAGACACCTCTAACCTACCTTCCGTGGTGCTGTTTCCTTTTTGGTTTCTTTTTTGGTTTCTTTCCCTTCTGGGATTGATGGTGGGGGCGGAGAGGGCTGCTTTGCTGCCGAGTTCCGTCTCTCACGTCCCACCGAATGCACAGAGGATTCTGAGGTGGTCCGAGACC
This sequence comes from Sceloporus undulatus, assembly GCF_019175285.1. Lineage (NCBI taxonomy): Eukaryota > Metazoa > Chordata > Lepidosauria > Squamata > Phrynosomatidae > Sceloporus > Sceloporus undulatus. The sequence goes on along the minus strand of NC_056528.1, from coordinate 19,680,588 downwards.
GCTGTCCAAAGCCCTGACACAGTACAAGAAAGTGGGGTTACTTTTTTTTGGCTCCAAGCAGTGATATTTCTGACTGATGCACAAGGCAGGGAGAGAGAGGGCAGGGCAAGAAAACAAGGGAATCAAGATGCAAGTTATTAAGAAGAAAAAGGATGGTATGTAAAAGAAGAGACTGAGTGAGAGTGAGTCTACTTTGTGGCATACCATATGGGCTGAAGACTGAGAGGTAGTTCTGGATCGTCGGCCCGGGCCCTGGATAAATACAAAGCCAGTACATAAGCAAGCAGCTAAGCCAACTATTAAAAAAACGGGGGGGGGGGGGGGGGAGAGACTGAGACAAGTTCTAAACAACTACTTTCAGCTGCAGATTTAATTTGGTTAGTGTCTTTTAAAAAGAAATCAATAGGACTTACACAAATTTCCCCATGGAGGAAAAAAGATCAAGGAATGACCCTTTGCTTCCAGCGGACCAGTGAAGGGGACCTACCCACCCAACATACTCGCTTCCTAGGTTGTGTTTCAACCTGCAGTACAGATTCATTATTCTCAGACTACTCTGTGCACAACATACAGTGGGATGGAGATTGCAACACATTCCAAAATGGAGCCAATAGGCAAGGTGTTAAGATGCTGCTAAGCAAGGCACCACAGGAAAGCTTCCAAACAGACATGGGATGGAGGTGTTGGCAAAATAAGGGCCACAAAAGTGGAAAGAATTAGGCTGATACCATGCTTGCCATCTTGCCATAGAAGTCATCTTCTCTGGGCCCTGGTACAGGCTTCCAACCTGGAGACTCCCGAGGGGCAGCCTGCATAGCTGAGATATATGAAAAGCACAAGCAAGTAAGGTTTTTTGTCCAAATGAAATGTTCCGGTTTAGATTAGAAGAGAGGTGGCTACTCCCAGTTTCTTCACATCTATCCAGATTTTCTTAATCTCGGCCTCCTTCTCCCAAACATCCTCTAATTTTGTTCTCAAGCAACCATTAGTCTCCTCATGAATAAAATTTCCTTACTGTTTCATATCTGTCTTGCCTTTTCGGATAGAGTTCTAACAAGTCTGATTTCAACACCCACTTGACACAACAGATCAAAAAAATAATAATCATTCAATTTAGTGTGAGATGTGCAGTTATTCATCCCATCCCATCTAGGGTGATCAGAATGATTATTCTAAGGCAGCATGCAGTTTCTTGGCTCCACTGTTCAAGAAACAGTCCAATCCCAGTTGCAGTCTGGGGGGTCAAACACCTGAAAGCTCTACAGGATAAACCCAGAAGCAAGACCAAGGCCTGCTGCCACTCTACAGGTGACTCTCACTGTGTCTGCAGGGAGAAACTGGAGTTGAAGGGAAGGGGGCTGTGGAGAATCCTGGAGGCAAACAATCAAAAGAGTCAGAATCAGTGGCAGCATGGCCAGGTGGGCATGTAGGAAGTGGAACATGGCAGCTTTGCTGCTCAGCCTGGAAATTGACTGAAGGGAGAGCAGGGCAAATTCTAGAAATAGGAGAACGACAAGAGGGAATATGGCTCCTCAATGGAAGTGGGAGGACAACACAAAGCTGGGAGGTCCCAGATCTTTCTTTGCTACAGCCCTGAAGGTGCTATCTCAAGAAAAGGGCTGGATGGACAAATGTTCAGTGAGATCCAAGGAGTGTTTTCCTGCTAAAGGAAGGCAATGTAGCAACGGCAGGGGTGTTAACTGTGCAGTTTGTGGATTGCCTGCAGCCCACCAATCCCTTCAGTACAGCATTTAACGTTCCTCATCAACAAAACAAACAAGATGCCCCAAAATGAGAAATCAATTCCCCTGCCCAGAAGCCCCCAGCTTGTCTGGCCAGAAATAGCCTTTTTTCAAAAAGAGAAGTGATAATTTGATCATGTTTTGCTTCAGAAAAACAGGGAGCCATATCCTGTGAGGATTTAGGGCATTACTGGAAAATGGGGGAGGAGATATTCCCAAAATTTTTTACAGCTGTTTAGACCCAGGAATAAGCTACAATGTAATCCTGAAACTCAGAGCAAGAATATGACTTCCCAGCCAGAAGGGGCTGAAACCATGAATGAAGTCTTTCAGTGCTTTTTCAAACTGCTGAGATTCCCAAAGATCTCCTAAAAAAGATTAACCACCAAGAACACTTTCCTGCATGCTGTCTTAAGGGATAGTGTGTGCAACTGTAACAAACCATAAGGAACATTCTCTCCAAATCATGTGTGAGAATGCACAACAGAAACAGGGGACAGGTTCTGTTGGTATGTAGCTGGCCCTAAGTTTCTTTGTCAGGGTTTAGCTTTTAGGCAGCAAAGCCACATTGTCTTCCCCAGTCACCCATCTTCTGGGCCAAAAGACATACCTGTTTCCTGGTTGACCTGTTCCTGCAGCTGCAGCTCACTGGCTTGAGGTGGTAAGCCTGCTGGGGGCACCATCATTCCTGGGTACATTGGGCTCTGTTCAGCAGCAAAGGAGCCTGAAAAGCCAGGTCCCAGCCCAGGTCCTGACCCCGCACCGGAAGGAGGCATGGAGTAGACTGGAACATTGTTGAAAGTCTCTTGTTGGGAAGATGGAGCCATGGCAGTTGAGCTGTCCAGAATGGTTTGAGGAGCTCCAGAAAGGATGGAAATATATAAATATAAATCTCTCTCTCTCTTCAAGGCGTTTATAATCAATAACAAGAAGCTTAGAGGTGGTGAGCCTTTTGTCCTGTGGCTAAATTTCTTAACAATGGAAAGACTATTTGAAAATATTTGAGAAACACTAAAAAACATGTTTCTGCAGTGTGGAGAAACCCTGATGAAAGGAATCCTGGATTCGCAAGAAGTTGTGCAGTTCACAACTTATTGTGCACAAAATTTGCATGTGGGTATTTGTGCAGAAAACAGCATATCCTTTCCAGAAAATAATGGCCAGAATCCTACTGGGAAGTTATGAATGGATAACTGAGAGATAGACATTTGTGATGGTTTCATATTCATGATTCCTACACATCTCCTTGTTTAGGGGACACATAGGGACCGTGAAAGTCCCCCAATCCCCATTTATTGGTCAGCAGCCACTGCAAAGGAGATCTGTTTCCATCGATCAGGAAGCTGATGGTGCTATGACCATTTATGTGAGCAATCTCTGTTGCAAGAGGGAATTGTGGTAGGAACCCTATTTCTGCCTGTCACAATGGAGATTGCTTGGGAAGGGATAAGAATGTTAAGTGCTTCCTGAGACTGAGGAGCAGACCCCCGTCAATCACAGCAGCTGCTTAATGGTAAGTGAGGATATGTGGGGTTGGACTGGGATTCACTAGAGAGGATTCTGGACAATATGTCTATGCAGAAATATAATTTCCTGCAAAGAAAACGCTGTAACTGAACATTTATTCTGTGCAAAATTCATACATGGTTGATCTGCCTAGAAAACAACATTTTCTTTCTGTGTATTTCCTATGCAGAAAATACTGTTTTCTGTGCAAAACCACCAATACTGTGAAGAATGTCCTGAATAGCAAACATTTTGAAGACTTTCTCACAGTGGGAAGGAAATTGTTAAAATTACTCATTCCTTCCTCTGAGATGAAACGTAGTGAAGAATTCCATTCCCAAGCTGGGCTCAAACTCTTTCCCCCTAAAACCATTATCTGCAGGTTTCCCATCTTTTGTATAGGCTTTCCTCTTAATTCTTAGACATTCCTGAGGTTCACTTAACAGAAATAAAAACTAAACTGAGCTGGTGCTTTTGGCCTCACTACTTCTGACTTCGACCCTCCTCACTACTGGATTGTGGCCTCTAAAAATTTGTCTGAAATTGAATTCTGGCCTTAGGGTAAAAGACCTTCCCCACCCTAGGTTCAATGTGATTCTTGAATAACCAAAGAAATTTCATCCTTCCACTATCTCTTTGTTGACACACCAAGTATGTCTGGCCTATATGATGAGAAATGGTCAGGAGAGACTACTAATGCAATTTGTCATTGGGTCAAGCCCACCATCTTTTTCAGGAATGAGCAATGAGGAGCTTTCTTACATCCTGTGCTCTTCACTCAGACAACTGTTTTTGTTATTAAACAAAAAACAGTGCACAGAAACCTTTCCAAATCAAACTAGTGTGGAAACTTACTGAGAACAGAGATTTTGCATGTTCCCATTCTGTGACCTGGGGCAAGTGTCCCTGTCGGTCCCAGAGTCCTGATGTTCTGATTTTCATGTGGAATACACACCTGAAGGCATCAGCTGGACCCCCTGTATGGGGTGTGTTGCATTAGGGAGCAAAGAGGCTAGGAGTGGGTTGTCAGGGCCAGAACTCATATCCTGGCCAGGTCCTATTCCTTCACTCTGACTGATGCGGTCCAGTTCTGAGCTTGGCGTACTGCATGCATACTGCTGGGGTGTGGATCTGCCAGCGCTGTAAGCTAGAGAGCCTTCCTGGAATCAGGTGAAGAGGACAAAAATAGTAGATTATTCAGTGACTTATTTATGCATTGACCACTTTATATGCCCATCAATACCTATGTTAACGTGTGGAGCTAGGGAACACCTGCACCATTAGCCCTGGCCAGAATATGGGGAGGGGACATCATTTAGTGGTAGAAGTCCTGTTTTGCAGACACACAGTCCCAGGGTCAATCTCCAATATCTCTGTTTAAAGACGACCACGGAGGAGTTGATAGGGAAAATCTCTCAACTGCCCAAGACTCTGATCCAGTCAGAACAAAATGACAGACATGTAATCTGGTCTGGTAAGAAGCAGTTTCCTACTGTTGTGTGGTCTCTCAGTCCAGCCCAACTTCTGCCTAATATTCTGCTGCTGTAGAAACATGTCTCCTCATTAGCTCTAATTTTATCCTCTTGCAACAAGTATGAAATGAGCATAAGAGGACTGAGATCCTTCTAGTCCAGTAGTGGGCAACGCATGGCCCTTCAAATGTTGACAAACTGAAACTGCCAGAATTCCATGCCACTAGCGATGCTGGAAGTTGCAATGAGATAACATTTGGAGGGCTTTGCGTTACCCACTTATCCTCCCCCAGAAAGAAAGTGTCTGAATCACAAGGCTGGTTATCCTTAAGAATGGACTAGGATTTCGGATGGAACCACTGAAGTCACCAGGGAAGATGGCCAGCTACTGTTTTCATCAGATGGAATATGAATACAACCTTATGTTTGGAAGAAGTAACCCAGTGTATGAGTTTTGCACAAGATATGTTAAGTGGGCAAGGAAGACAGTCTTCACTGTAAATGTTTCCAAAGGCAAAAACACACTGCTGAATTTATCCAGTCTGAGACTGAACCCTGGCTAAGTGCTACAACATTCTGGGACATGTAGTTTTGTGAGACATTTAGCCTTCTCTGTCAGAGAGATGTAGAGCCACAACAAACTACAGTTCCCAGAATTCCCTAGCAATAAAACAGGTAGTTTAAGCAGTCTCAAACTGGATTATTTCTGCTGTATGTTTTGCCCTCCCCCCCCCCAGTTGCTTTTTAAAGAAAGGCTCTTGGGTTGCAATCTTGAACTTATTCACTTGGACATTGATCTCACTGAAAAAACAAGGACTGACTTCTGAACAAATGTGATGGAGGAGATCACACAGCTATGGTCTAGAACCCCTTAGCCTCTCACAGTTGCCCATTCCTGGGTTAGAAGGATGATGCACTCACCTTAATTTGTCCATCTAAGTTCCGAAGTTGTACTAACCAACTGGGCTCAGTGAAGAATTCCTGCTCTGGTTTCTCTTTGATCTGTGGGTCAAAGAGCCGCAACTGAGAGGACATCTGTGAAGCAAATGAATGAAAGTGGGGAAAAGAGTGGGAAAAGATAAATAAATCAACATTTCTGCAATTCTTCCACTCTTTTTCTATCTTGTCTCTCTGTAAAGACTCAGAGCTATGCTGTTAAAACAGTTTGATTCTACTTATGACTTCATCCTATGGAATCCTTCGATCTGCAGTTCGATATTCTCAGTGATTAACCTAGAATTCTCTCCTAAAGAGCTCTAGTGCTACTAGAGTAGAGCTCCTGAGCAAGAAATTCCAAATTCCTCACCAAACTACAAATCCCAAGATTCCACAGGATGGAGCCATGGCAGTGAAAGTGGTATCAGCTTCAATAATAACACAATGTAAATGCAGTCTTAGTGTTCACAAAGTGAAACATAACTGTGTTGTTTTCAGCAGTACCTGCCAAACCCCACCCCCAGTCACACAGAGTACAAGGGGGAAGGTAACAACTTTTGCTGCTCAAAGAAAGAAACACTGCTGAATTGCAACTGTACAGCATACCATACCTGGATCACCTGGCTGATCAAAACAGGGGAATAATAGCTGGGGTTTTTCAGGACAGCTTTGGCAATCACTTCACAGTAATGGAACGCCTGTGCGGCCAGTCCCATCTCAGCCAGTCGGCAAGCGTAGATGAACTTGAAAACCTGCAAAGTTTGAGAGGATTCATGGCTGAGAATTCTGAAACCCAGAAACCTTGAGTCAATGTCGACTAAACAGGAAGAGAGAAAGGCAAACCTGAAAGTTGGGCAAACAGCACGGCTGAGTCCCTAGTGACTGTGCGTATTCATAAGCTTCTGTCCTTTGGATAGCTTCATTGGTGGCAAACCTTTGAAAAGGTAAGCTAAGGGAACAAAAAAAAATGGAAAAAGGTATATTCTTCAAATGAGAAGCAAATATCTTCCACCATGAATAATGAATAGCAAGATACCAATTAATAGTGAACTCATCATTCTCTAAGCAGTTTAAAATCTGTAAGTAAATTGCCCCCAACAAACTCATTTTACCGGCCTACAAAATGATGGAAGGTTGAGTCAATCTTGGAGCCCTGAGATTGAACTCACAACCTTGTGGCTGCAGGACCGACATTTAACCACTGTGCCACCAGGACTCTTTTCATGGGTGGTCAGATCACATTGCATTTTTTAATGGGAGGAGAATAAAAGACAATTTATGAGCCAAACAGGAGTACAAAGTACCCCTAAAAGCATGCTCCTTGGAGGCTTCCAGGAATGCATCTTACCATATTATGGCAGGAAAAATAAATAAACAAATAATTGCAGATGAGAGGACTGTGGCAGTCCACATTTGGACCACATGGAAGCCCCCAAGGCCACATAATTTACATCCTGGTGTATTGCTTAAAGATCATTTAGATGAGGAGGCGGCACTGTGGCAGAGAAAGGGCAGAACACAAACCTATCGTACAACCCTCGGTGTACACCACCATTAATTTTATTGCCACTGTTTTCTTTTGCCTTGATGCTGCCTCCATCCTATGACATTCTAGGATCTGTATTTTGTTATGTCTTCAGAGCATTGTGATAGAGAATATCTCACAAAACTACCAATCCCAGAATTCCACAGCACTGAGCCACGCCAGTTAAAGCAGTGTCAAACTGTGTTATTTCTGCAGTGCAGATTAGACCTCAAAAAGTCTGTGGGAGTAATAGATGGTGATTGAGGCAAAGATCTGGTCCAAGGAAAGTAGTTTTGTCAGTGACCCATCTCCCCACTCACCTGTGATTTGAGCCAATCAGCACCAACTTGGTCGTCTTCTTTGTGTAAACTCCAAATCCAACCTGAGCCATCAGGTAGCAAAAGTGAGCAGCATCCAAAAGGCCTTTTGAGGCTTGAAGAGAACATAAAACAAGGGTGTACCTTAAGAAATCACAACTGACAGGGAACACTACAACGGCCCAGCCCCTTAGGATCTGCAAGATCTAAAGGGGTGGCACAGTATAACATCTACAGCTTCTGCTAAATGTAACTGGCTTTCTGTTTTGGTGACCAATTATTCCATTGGCACGTGCATTGCTGACTTTCTCTTTGAAGAACTGTCCTGGTGGTCTTCTGCCCAGGAAAAATGAAGCTGAGAGAAAGGTGTGTGCACTTGCAGAAATACCTTTTAACCTCTTCCTTTGATTTATGGATAGTTCAAATTGGCCCATCTCAAATGCCCACAAGCTTTTGTCAGGTAAATGAAAGAAACTATGCAGTATTAACAGCAACAACATTAGACAAATGAAATGTTCATTTGGTGAACGGGTCTACAAATGAAATCAGAATACCAAGACAACTCCTGAAGATCTGATACATGTAAGTAGGATAAGAAAAATATGGAGAAAGACCCAAGAATATGTTGCCTGCCTCTTTGAAATTCCATTCAGTATGGCACTACAGCCAAACGTCCCTGTCATATAGCTATCTAGTTCTCGTGTCTCAAACATTTTTAGACAAGTAGGCTGTGATTCTACTGTCTCCTTCTCTGGTTGCCTCTTTTTGTGTATAATAACTTACAAACTATTATTAAAAAGACAATTTGCCCACATTCCTCCAGTTTTCTAGCATGGGTTTCTGGAAATTTTTAACAAACCCAGCTAAAAACCCAGTTAAGCCCACCTGGGTTCAAGAGCATGTCTATTCATCCTCCCCCTCTCCATCCCATGTTCTCCAACATTGCCTCAATGGGTTACCAAGTGTGTCGCCCATGGTGATGATCGTCCTCGTCTCTACGTCCATGTTATTAGTCAGGTTGGACAGGACCATTGCCAGATGAGGTCTCCAGTCCCCCCATTTCTCATCACCACAGCACTAGAGGAAAACGGGAAGAGGCTGATATTGGTGAACCATTGGGAAAGGGCAAGGAATAAAATGGAAAGAAATTCACAAACTGCAGAAGAGGCTCTTGCATTTTCCTCTGGAGGTATGTGCATGGAAGAAACAGCACCAGCTCCCATGAGGAACTGCACCTGGTTCAGCCAGCAACCACACAAAGGAGCTTCCTTGGCAACTGGGGTTTGGAACTCACCGTGGATGCTGCTGGCATCCTCCCAGACATGAGCTGGTAAACAGTCTGCAGTGGATCATTTATCGGAAGGCTGTTAGCAAATCTAAAGAGACAACACCAAACATCAAAAATCTAAGAAGACAACATCAACATAAAACAGAACAGCTCCCAGTTCCAAGGAGAAACCTGTGTCAGGTCTTTTCAGAGTGAGATAATCTCACAGCTCCCTAAAGCATGGATTGGGCAAAGTGTATCTCAAGGCTGTTTTTGAGCTCCCCACAACCTGACAATCCTGAAGTGTAAATATATCTTTGGCCTGATACAGACAGCCAAAATAAAGCTGCTTCGAGTCACATTGGAGGTATGGTGTTTCAATGATACATGTGTCCTACGAGTCCAGAAGCCACACCAAAGCCATGCTCCAGTCCTAAGGACTGGCGTGCAGCTTGGGTGCAGCTTCCAGACTCTTAGGATGCATGCATCATTTAAACAGCATACCTCCAAAGAGACCCGAAGCAGCTTTATTTTGGCTGTTTGTATAGGGCCTTTGAATACCAAAGTTAGGACCTTTGAATACCAAAGTTAGGATGGTACATGCCATCATGGTTCCCATTTCTATGTATGGCTAAGAAAGCTGGAGAGTGAGGAAAACTGACTGGAAGAAAATCTATTCATTTGAAATGTGGAAAAGAGTTCTATGGATACCATGGACTACGAAAAAGACAAAGGAATGGGTCCTAGAGCAAATCAAGCCTGAACTCTCCCCTTAGAAGCCAAGATGCCTTAAGTGAGACTGCTAGGAATCTCATGACATATCATGAGAAGACATGACTCACCAAAAAAGAAAATAATGCTTGGTAAGGTAGAAAGCAGTAAGAAAAAAGGAAGACCACATTACAGGTGGATAAACTCAATCAAAAGAGCCATGGCCCTGACTTTGCAAAAACTGAGCAGGGCTGTTGATAATAGGTTGACATGGAGCTCTCCAATTCATAAGGTGGTCATGAGTCAAAGACTTGATGGCAGCTAACATCCCAAAAAATTTGAGGGGATTTCCACCTCTCCTCATTTTTGGAGGCCTCAAGAGTCATGGTTTTGAGACAGAAGAGGGCACAGCTCCACACACTGCAAACTAAAGTTGTTGTTTTTTTTTAAATCATAAGTTACTTTTTGGTAATGTTTGTGCATTTCCAGACCTGAACCAGTCCAGAAAAATTACCCCTTGAACCCTCTGTAGCCACCTCACCCCTGAAGGCCAGCAGATTCAGTGAACATTGGCTCTCTACTGGCAAGAATAAATACAGGTAGCTGTTTCCATATGCAGCTTGCTCTAATATTTGACATATACCCTGCCTTTTCTCCCAGAATTGGAATTTAGGGCAGCTGAAGAGCTGGATGAACCAGCACTAAAGAGATTGACTACAGAAAGATGCATCAAGGAGTATTACCTTGTCATCACTCTGGCATGAGTCCTGCTGTCCATCTTACTGGCAAGTAACAAGGCATGGCCCCAGAGACCATGTTTCATGGCAGACTCCAGAGCATCCTAGTGGAAGAGAGGAGAAAATTTGCCAGCCTAAGAATGTTTGTTTGTTTTTGTATTTCTATCTTACTAATTTGTCTTACAATTATATTCTCTGGTTATATGTTTGTATATTACTGTTCTCTTCCCCTAGGGTGGAGAGAGAGGGGAGAATGGTTTTTTGAAAAACTATGTCCCTTTGGTGAGGTTGGCTGTATTTTTGCTGTTCTTTTACTTGTAAAGTGCCATGTACAATTATGGTACTATATAAATAATATATAAATCATCATTGTCAGCACCATCACCACTCCTGGTCACAGTGGGAGCAACACTGTAGCCCATGGGTGGGGAAATGTTCTTGGCCTCTTTGAAGTAACCCAAATGTACAAAGCAAAAAATCTTCACCTTCTTGCGGCCGTAAAGCAGCAGCTCTCGGAATCGCTCTGTCTCTTTCTCTAGGCTGTCGATGGTGGCGATGAGGCTGTCTGTGAGGAAGGACAGCTGAGCTTCCCCGGACTCCTCCACCTGCTCCACAGCCTCATTGGTGAAGTCAATCAGGTTTGCTTCATTGGGTGACTTCCCGGGGAGCCACACTGTTTTATGATCTCGTAGAAGAAGCTCAGCAATATCGGTGCCCACCACTGTCTACAAACAAAAGGGACATTGGGAGTTTCTTTTTTATGAATTTTGATCCAGAATATCGTATCCCACGAACCAGGGAAGGGGAAGAACTATATATCATAGGGGTGATAAAAATGCTAACAATTCTTCAATTCCCAGCAACCTTAGCCAGCCTAGGCAATGGTAAGAAAAGAAAAGGAAGTGCCATTCAACAACATCTAGAGAGCCACAGAGATTCACAGAGTTGGAAGAGACCCTAAGGGCCATCCAGTCCCATCCCATTCTGCTATGCAGGAATACACAATCTAAGCACTCCCGAGAGATGGACATCCAGCATCTGTTTCTGACCTCTGATGTACCAGGAGCAGCCTGAGTGCCTCCACAGTCAGCAACTGTTCTCAGAATTGGTCAATGGGGTGAGGTGAAATTTAAAGAGGAATTCTCTCTGACCAGCAGCTACTAGTGAGGCACTGCTAGAGGTTGAGAGCAGAGGGAGCTGTTTTTGTGACACTGCCCTCATCCACAGCAGATAGCATGTCCAGGAAATCTGCTGCTCTTTTTCTAGGGTGGAATTTCTCTACAGTAAACAACCAGAGTGTGGCATTAAAGCTTTTATTCAGAAAGGTCTTCGCATCTTAATTATGGAGCTGTAGGCCTAAATACCCTAAAGGCATCAAATCTCATATGACCTTAGAAGCTAAGCAGGACCTGCCCTAGTTAGTACTTGGATGAAAGACCAACCAAATACCAATTGCTGGAGGCTAAATTTAAGAGGAAAGAACTGGCAAAACCATCTTTTGAGTACCCCGGGCTTAAGAAAACTCTATGAAATTCTTGGGGTCTCCATAAGTTGACAAGTGACTTGAAGGTGCGCGCGCGCGCACGCACACACACACACACACAAATCATCAGGTCTCCATGCAGGATTTCATTGTACTGATCCTTGCAATTGTTCACCCTGCAAGGGTACTGAGACTTTCAATTCATCCGCTATCTATGCCACTCCGCACCTTATTTTCTGCCAACATTGTGCTTCTGTATTTGAATACAATGTGACCTAGATAAGCTGATATCAGAGAGCAGGAGAATTAATCTGCGGGATATTAGAAGGGATTTCACAAGGGAAGAAGGTTTAGGAGAACACTGAGTATGCATACCCCATTCTGTCTGCACAAGAGAACAACGAAGTCCCAGAGCAGGCGGGCAGACTCCTTGTCAAGCAGAGCATCATCTTGAGAGCATCGAGTGGCTTTGTTCTGGGCAAAATTAATAACATCCACTTTGTGAGTGTCGTCTCTGGAAGAAGAAAAGAAAGAAGTACTTGAGGGGGAGAACTGGAGTATGAATTCTCAATGGCTCTGAAAGCTGTTGCCCAACTGTTGGCATCAGAAATGCAAGCAGGAAAATGATGATGGGGTCATGTCTAGTTGCAACAAGCTAAGCACAGACACTAAGAACCAAATAAGTGTTTGCCGCTTAGGCAATGGGTCTTAACTTGTGGTTGTCCTAACAGTTTGGATTTTAACTCAGCCTTAACTATGGGCCATGCTGATAAAAGCTACTGAGAACTATCCACAGAGGCTCCACTCCATGCCTCTGATAAAGCAGACCAGGTCTACAAATGCTTAAGCTAGAAATCTCTTCTTCTCGGTCAGTATTAAAGCTATTGCAATCAGTTCTCCGTTTCCACATATTCTTTATCCAGGGATTCAAGCATACACTTGAAAATATTTTTAAAATATATAAATTCCAAAAAGCAAACCTTGATTTTGCCATTTTATATAAGAAACACCATTTTACCATGCCACTGTATTTAATGGAACTTGAGCATCCATGGGTTTTGGTATTCACAGAGGGTCCTGGAACCAAACCCCAGCCGATACCAAGGGCCCATTGTATCCATTATATTTTTTAAATATCTTTTTACACTAAAGGAGATTAACACAGTGACCACTTTGAATCCTTTGAAAACTGTTTCTCTCTCTTCTTCACCTCCAGATTTAATCTTTTATTGTTATTATTTAATGTCTCAGTTGTTCACAACAGTGCACTTATACGACTGACAGTGGAAAACAGCAATAAAACCAAGTAAATGATAGTCCTCCATGATCAAGGACAAAATCAATTTGACCCACCAGTAATAGTGATAATACTCTTAATTTCTTTAGCACTGACAATTTACCATGCCTACATTGGCTTGGAGAAGATAATGCATAGTAGATACAGATTAAGAGACACCAGTGTGATAAAATGTGAGTTGTTCCATCCAGCAAACCTACTTGGTGAGAGGGCCAGGAAACACTCTCATTTCCTCCTGCTCCAAGGAATAGTGCATTATCATCTGTGAGGGAAGACAAGAGGAGAATTTCATCCTTGAACTGCAAAAGCTATTATTTCCCAACTACTGTGCTTAAGAGTCGCTGCCTTACAGGTATGTTTTGAGTAATTCTGTGCTTAAATGGCAAGGACACTAGCCTTAACTTCCATGTCTTTGACTTGCAATGGTATGACACACATTTTGTGCCTGGAGGAGAAAGATGCTGAATGCCTTAGAATAATTTCACGCTACATTGGCATTTAGAATTATCAGCCAGAGGAGTCATAGAATCATACAACTGGTCAAACCCGTGCCATATAGGAAACTACAAACCCCAGAATTCCACAGGAGGCAACCATAGCAGTTAAAGTGGAACACAATACTCTAAAAGTGTAGTGTGATATTGTCCTTAGTTTCTCTCACTCACCTCCATGCTGTGGATCTCAACCAACGCAGGTTGTCCCTCTGAGGGCAGGTTTGGTAGTGCCTTTATGAGGTAGCCTCCAGGACCAAATCGTGCACATACATGAGGAACTGAGAACTTCTCAGGTGTCAGAGGCCTCGAAGGGACTATAATAGGGAAAGAAAAAGTGCACCAGGCTAGAATCAGACAGAAAATTAAAGACTGGGAGGTAACTGTCTTATGACTGCCTCCCTTAACTTTGGGTCCTACAAACACCAGATGCACAAGGCAGTTGCTGAACTGGACTTAGACCTTCATCCGTATTTCCAAACTGCCTTCCAGGATGTTTTACATTATTGTCCCCCCCCCCCTTTTTTTTCCAGTAAGTGAACACAAAAAAATTACATTGCAATTCAAGAAATTGTTTATAAATCAAGTTCTAGCACCCCTCAAAGCTTTCTGATGCGTTTTGCCATCTTGAAAAATGAAAATTCCCCACAGATTCCATGAAAATGTGACTTTAAATAAAAACAAAACTCCATACTCCCAAATTCCCAGAGACATTTTGAGAGGTCTAGTTAAAAAAAACACATTGCCAGGATGAGAGTTCTACCATTAAAGCTAGAAAATCAGATCCTGTAAAGCCATATGGTTGAGAAATCTCCAAGGAAACAGAAACTACAGCTCCTGGGTAGCAATTGCTAGCCTCTCCACTGTTAGTATTTGAGGCAATACCTTGTTCTTCTGCTGTTGGCCAAGCAGTCTGGGCTGAGTGGTTATAATCTGCCAAAGTGGGTGGGTTCATATATTGAGGATATCCATCACAAGAATACTGGGTACGGAGTGAGGCCGGCTGGTGGTGTGCATCATAGGCATTGGCTGTCAAGTCATGATTACTTCGATAAAGCTGGCTCTAGAGTGGATTACATTAAATGAAGAAAAAAATCAGCCTCACTAGTTAGGCCCAGTTCAGATATAGACATCACAGCATTGGGGCTCATGATTTCTGGCCACCTTCAAGAGCAAGAAAGGAGATCCTTACTTGCTGAGACCGAGAGCTGAAACTGCTGTGGCGGCTGTGGATGCTGTGAGAACTATGCAGACTGTGGCCAGAATGCTCACTGTGGACGCTACGCCTGTCGAAGTCATCTCCATAGGGATCTCCTCGAGGCTCCAGATCATCATCGAAGCTACCAGCGAAGCGAGGGTCATATCGCCAGTGATCTTCATATCGGTCATGACTATAGGGTAGATGTTTTTTTAAAAAAAGGCACAAGAAGTAGGATCACCACCATCAGTATTACCTTCCATTAACATAAACTCCAAATTTATCCTACAAGAGTTAAGCAGGCTTTGCAAATACTTTAGTTTTAGGCAGTACAAAAAAACTCAAGTTGTTTATAAAAGAGCCTGACAAGATATGGGTCAACCACAGTGTGCCACCCAGATAACAGGTCCATGTCACATTCAAACATAACTTTAAATCAGGGGTAGGCAACCGTTTTGAGCCGGGGGCTGGGTTGCTGTCCTCAGACAACTGGGGGGGCCGAAGCCAAAAAATAACTAATTAAATATTTTATTTATTTAAAAAATAAATAAATAAATAAACAAATGTAGGACAAAATTTTCAAATGGTAGACACTTTTTTTAAAAAGTGGAGGACACACGAAAAAATTTGCTGATTTTTTAAAAAATGTTAATATAAATGCATGTTTCTGAGGCTTCTATAGACAATTGCCCCTGCGCACGAGAGGCCAAAGCCCACGCACACAATCGGCGGCAGGACCGGGCTGGGGCCGGTCCCAAGGCTTCGCCGGGTCGCATCCGGCCCGCGGGCCGCAGGTTGCCTACGCCTGCTTTAAATCAAAAAAGGGCAGGGGGATTCAAGCCTTCCCTGAGGCCACATCCAGCCCTCTGGGATTGCCATGAGGTGATACACATGTAGAATCCTAGAGTTGGAAGAGACCTGAAGGGACATCCAGTCCAAGCTCAATATGCTATGCAGGAAGACACAATCAAAGCCCTTTCAACAGCCCTTTCTGTTTGAGCACACAGCACTAAACTACGGTTTAGCATTACATGTGACCTTTTTCAGTCTTGGAAACTTGAGCTGCCACGTGGAAGGGTATGATTGGCACATACAAAACATTACACTTAAGCCAGTTGTTTAGCTAAGCTGCTGTTCAGCACATAGACACTAAAATATTACCACTTTATATTTGTATTTAAAAAAACCCATAAGGATTCTACCCCTCAGTGTTACGTCCTGCATAGGAATTTGCTTTTCAAATGAGTGAAATTACTAAAACCAACCTTCCAAAAACAATTTTAACCCCATTGAATGCCCAGTTGTTTACAAACCTGTTTCCATATGGATAGGGCTCTCTCTTTTGGTAGGGATTGTGTTCTGTGTCGTACCAATACCGCTGGTCGTAGGCCCTAACATCACGATACCGGGCATCATATGCTGAGGGATAGCGGTCACCGCGACTAGGGTCTTAAAAGGATGACAAGACAAGAAGTCACCTTAGCAGCTCTGAATGCCTTTTTCGGGAACAAGAGTCCACACCTTCCCCACAAGCACACACAGGACAGAATCCTATACATTTTTAATGTAAACATATTCTGGCATAGCTGTGTTTTGAGTTCTCAGATTCACAAATGATTGTTTAACACATGTCACAGTCTTGACAGGGCTGTGGAGTTTGAGTCTGACCTATAGGCAACTTTGGGTGGAGTCAGTAGAAACATACTGACTTTAACTTCAAAATAAAAACGTAAAATTTTACACGATATATGGTAAAAATAATCTCTTAGATTTACCACACATAGCAGAGCAGTGTATAAATTTATAGAAAGGTTTTGGTGATTATACAAAGCATGAAAGTAAAGGACAGCTTGTATATTATGTTCTGCTAGTCTTAATATTACATATTATTGAGTTTTGGGGTACAAGTTTCTGTTAAAACCCTTTAAATGACTGAATGATTGCTTATTTACTTTTACAAGAATTCAGGAAAGTTTTCTTGTTCAGGAAATTTTAATCAAATAAAATACTTTATGCTCTATTAGTCTAAGTAGGCTGATGATTCATGTAGTAGTGATGAAATGCCTTGTGCTATCATTTTAGTACAGTAAATTTGTTACTACTAATTAATATACATTTACCATTCATGAAGGAATAAGGCAGTAGAAACACAGAGGAGCTGCAGTAAAAGTTTTGGCATACCAACTCAACAGCCCTCGCCTTGTACCCATGGAACAACAGTCCATTAGCCCCTTACCCACCAAGAAAAATGAATGAGGATTGCACATGCATTTGTAAAATGACTGGGCGCACAAGAGACCCACTTCGCAACCTCTGTGAAAGGACAGCGACCTGTGTAACTAGTTTTATACTAGTGTAATCTCCCCAAAAGATTCCAGCCACTCTCTGTTCATGCACTGTAATAGGAATGTCACCATCCCTACCACTGTACTGTGTGCAATTTGTATGACCTTGAGATAATTTGGCTGCAATTAAAACGTAGCATCAGATTCTCCCTTCTGAAAACTAATGAGGTCAGGATAGATTTTGCAATACAAGAAATGATCCTCACTCTCTGAAAAGCTCTGTCTCTCAAACAGATCTCCCCACACACATATCCTATGCATAGATACTGGGTGCTATGTCCGACAGCCTTGATTTGAACATTCACACTCCACCTTTTTATTCTGACAAGCAAGGTGCTGAAGAACTCCAACTAGGTTTACTCCTAAGTGTGCCTAAGAATGCAATCCAAGAATTTCAAAACAAAGACAACCTTTCAGCTCAAGGTTTCTTTCTTTAAAAAAAACAAAACACAATAACATTAAAAGAATTTCAGCAAGACAAACAGGCATGTGTTATCTTGTATTTTATCATCTGATAACACTTGTATTTTCATAACACTCCTGTCTATTTGTCTTCCCATGCGTATATAATTGTTATTTTTATCTATGGAAATAATGCGCCATACTAAGGCTTAATTGTTTTCCCTAGGCATCGGCAATTGCCACTCTAAATTTGTTGATTTAAGATTTTCCAGCTAAGATCTTGTACACTTTCAGCACACTGTTTACCAGTATAGTTACACTGGGTCCCACAGTTGCACAATCAATTACACAATGATCTTGACCTTACCCATGGTTCAACGGTCTCTTAGTTCCCCCAGTCACCAAGTCAAAAGGGAGAGAGAGGGCTATGTGAGCACTAAAGTATTCACTGCTCTAGGGCCCACAGTTATGCAAGCCTCTGAGAAAGTACAACAGTACTCCAAAACAGTTACTGCCCCAACGGAACTCCAGCTATAAATCCTAAAGTTTTCTAAATCAATGAAGCATGGCAGATCCCAAAGAGAAACACAGTTAGCTGACACCACCACTTAAGCCAGCATGGAGTTACTAGAGGTAAGAGACACTGGCCAAAATACTGTATAGCATAGTGTAGCAGTTCTGCAAGCAAAACTACGCTACAAGTGGCCATTCACTGCCCACCAGAGCTACCCTCGTTGCTTCAGCCACTGCCTGCCTCTCAGCTATTCCGTGTATGGTTAGAGCAGTGGAAAATCAATTGTCTGGTTATGTGTCCGCAGTGTGATGGGAAATTATTATATCCTCCAGTGAGGTCTGCTCCAAAAGTCTCAGCAGATGTTATAATCATTTTACATCTGGCTACAAGAACACAGTTAGATGCTTCTCCAATTCCCTACCAGTCTCTCCAAGCACAGAAAGTCTGTGGTGGCATTGCAGCACACTGCTAGTCCAGGAGGACTATGCAAAGAGTGGAGGGTACCAACTCCCACCTTCACCAAAAAGAGATATGCATAGGCATAAGGCTGACTTATGCCACTAGCTGGATGCCAGTCAGCATCTGCCAGGGCCTTCTCCAACTAAACCTTATGTCTGGGAACTACACTGTTTCTTCAAACCTTCTATGTGTACAAATATTATAATTTGTTGCTGTTGTTGTGTGCCTTCCAAGTCATTTCTGACTAATGGCGGCCCAAATGCGAACCTATCACAGGGTTTACTTGGCAAGTTTCTTCGGAGGAGGTTTGCCATTGCCATCCTCTGAGGCTGAATGTGTGACCTGCCCAGAGTCACCCAATGGGTTTCATGGCTCAGCAGGAATGTGAAACCTGTTCTCCAGAGTCATAGTCCAAAGCTCAAACCACTACACTACACTGGCTCTCAAGAGTTAATTCAAATGCTAGTAGCATAGGGAAGAGGGGTAAAGGAGACTTACTGTGGCAACTTTAATTTATTAGACTAATCAATTCCTGCAAAAATATGTTTTGCTAGCAATGAAAAGAAGACTGATGGATAGACCATACCTCTGTAATCATAGCCATAATAATTTGCGTAGTAATCACTCCATCCACCTTTGGTGTTGTAATAATCATCAGGATAGCCTTGCCTGGAAAAGGAGGTTCATTTTAAACAGAGATAAAACCAGCAGAAATAGGGAAAGGGGACAGAGCAATGTCATACTACTAGAAGCTGTTTACTGATTGTTTTAAATGGTTGATTTCTAGTTCCACGTTTTCCTCTTAATGTTTAGGGACTTTCAAAAAAGCACCTACTCATTCTCTAAAGCTAGAGTCACTTATCTTTTGGTTACTCCAGCCAGAAAAATGTTACATGTAATGTAGCATTGTTGCTATTGGTATTTGGATGCCTGAGACATCCAGTTTCATTTCTACAAGCAAAAAAAAATCTACACCTCATGGCTGTTAGTGGTAACATTTAGGTAGCATCTAACGGAAGCCAACAGTATGGAAGACAAACAAACCAGGAACTTACATAGAGTAGATCAGGCCAAAAATCTAATGCGATGGGATCAATGAGTTTTTGACAGAGTTCTTTGTCCCTCAAAAAATGCCAGATGGCACAGAGGAGTTGTAAAAATGCCTTTTACAAGGAGTACACAATGCTTCCAGAAGAAGTATCTGAAAAACAACTACCTTGATGGAGGTCTGTCAGAGGTATGGCTTGCTCTAGAGCTGGGACGCTCAGGTTCCATGTAGCGGTAATTCCCGGGATCCCCATAGGCTGTGGTGCTATCATATTGGTAGGATGATGGGTCATATCGGCCATATACATCCTCCTAGAGGCAAGAGGGTTCAATTACTCCAATGCCAAGTTCAAGAATTAAGGTTCATCCAATCAAAGTGTACTACAGCCTTTTCTCTCAGTTGTGTTTTACAAATGGTTAATTCAACAAAATCCCTAACACTTCAAGCAACAACAAATGTCTGCACTGGTTGTTTCTGAAAATATCCCTTCACAGTTACAAAGATGTGGCTATAAAGTCTAATGGGTCAACTGACAAGATTACCCAAGAAAGAGTGCAGGCTTCATTGAACTTTCTCTTGAGTAACAATGCACACAGTACTGCATGCTTAGCCATTTATCACTGATTAGTTTTTAGAGGGTTTATTCAATTCTTCACTTACTGAGGCTATTTTGATTCTAGTATGGCCCTACTGGCAGAGGATGAATTAAAACATTTTAATGTTAACCAGCTAATTCATGCATAAACTCAGGCCAGTTTTTTCCGCAGTTCTGGAACTAAAGTGCTAACAACAGACACCGAAGGGCATCTCAAGCTGAACCTTCACCCCAAGACAAAGTTCCCTTCTGCATTGATCCATAAATACGCTGTGTGCCAACTCTGCAACAGGGCTGTTTATACAATCCATACTTTAGTAAATCAGAGAAAAAAGGGAAAAGATGTCTCCAAACTCTTATTACCCTTGCTCAATCACAAACCAGGGTTGGATGGGTCATTTTAGCTCAGGAATGGGAGATCTCCAGCTGAATCCACCCATCCTCAAGTTCCCTGAATAGCCAGGCCACCACCTCCATAACTCTGTCATTCTGTGGTTTCCCAGCTTTTATAGTCCCCCCCCCCCCCCTCGACTGTAAAAGATTGAAATTCCTCTCCTAAACCTGCTAAATCAGCTGGTATTTTTGGTCCTACCTTTTTTCATTTGGTCCCACCTACCACTGTGAATGCATCCTTTGAAGGACTTCTCTGAAACTGGTTTCAGCTCTTGGGCAGAAACACTGCCTCCTCCATCCTTCTTTTCATTGCATGATTTCATTTGAAATGACTTGGAAGGTACACAACAACAACAACGGCACACAACAACAGCCCACCTTCCCACCCCAACCTACAGGTTACAACTGTTGATGCTACAGAGGGGTAAAATAGCTAGGCAAGAAAAGATCAAGTTCTCCTCCACTTTACCTGGTAGTAGAGATGAGCTGTCCGTGGATCCATGGGAGGATATGGTGGATGATATGCGGATGGATAGGATTCATAAGGTTGCCCATAGTAATAGTAAGGGTTTGGTGGCACACCAAAGGCATTCTGAGGTGTCTGAGGAGGCTGCGGGTGTTGTGGTTCTTGCTGAGAAGGGGGATGAGCCAGCTGGCTGGCACCAACCGTTGATGATGGAGGAAGGCTGCCAAGAGGGGCAGCATTTGAAGGCTGGCCTGATGATGTCTGCTTGTTATTTGGAGTCACCTGGCTGTAGCTTGCTGTTGTTGGGGCTGTACTCCTTTCCAAGGGGGCTGCTGGGACATGTTTTTGGCTTAGGGCCTGGGCAGAACTACTGCCAGGGGGCAGCTGGTGATTTAAGGGTGCCAGAGACTGTGGAGAGGTTGCCGCCTGAGATGCTGGAGCTGTCTGTGCTTGCTGCTGCAAGGGGGTAGCATTGCCTGATGGCACCTGAGATTGCATGTCTCTTGTGACCTGCTGGTAGAAATGCTGTTGGTTCCGAGCCTCAGACACCCCCTGACTAGCCTGGTCAGGTGGCTGCTCAAACATTCGGCTGGTAGAAAGCAACTGAGTACATCCATCCATACTGTTTTGTTCCAGAGTCTTGGCTATGGTAAAATCAAGTGCTTGAGAAAACTCCTGGCTGTTTGAACCATTCTTAGCCTTACTGCGATTATTAGCCCCTCCAGCCGACACACCAGCCAACATCATGTTAGGAGTGCCTGACAGGCCACTGGTAGCCCCAAGCTTGCTAGTTAATTCAGGGGTGAACCCTCCTTCCAAACTAGGGGTCTTTTGGTTTTCTGGAGACAGGTTGAGGGGCCCCTGAGCAGCAGGCTGCACTAGCAAATTTGCTGATTTATTCAAGGTAGTTTCAGAAGCATGCAGAGGACCCTGTGAAAAGTTATTGGACAGAGAGGCAGCTGGGGAGTGACCAGACAATCCAAGTTGTACTCCAGGGAACAGGACGTTTTCACCAGAAGAGTTTCCGCTATTCTGCATGCCCAATAAAGGCTTACTGCTAAGCGTGGTATCTTTTGCCAAATGATTACTTTCATGCTTGTTGAGTTGATTTGCAAGAGAGAAATTCACTGGTTGGGCCAAGCTGCAGCTTTGATTAGGCTGGGCAATCAAGACGGGCTGGTTCTGCAGGGCTTCTGTAGGTGGGGAGGAAAGGAGGCTTGCATAACCTGAGCTTGCCTGAGAGCGAAGGGCCTCCTCATCTCCTATTTTGGGAGGATTTTCCAGGTTTTCGGAAGGAACGCTTCCAGCCTGTGATGGTGTGAGAAGAACAGAGGCTGGCTCACTCTGAAGTGGTCCAGATAACCCTTCTTCAGGGGGCTGAACCACCTGAACGGTCTGCTTGGCTGGAACATACACTGCAGGTGCAGCTGGGGCAAGGAGTACATTGCCCCCGAAACTGGGCAACTCATTGTGGGCCCAAAGGGTCGTGGCTGGACTCTCGCATTTCTTAATGCCTCCCTGAGTCCTGGCTGAAGGTCTTTTATCAGAAGCCAACTGCACGTTCTCCGTCAGAGACCCAGCAACAGGCAGCGATGCACTTCCCCCACTGCCAGCCACAGTAAGAGGCAAGGGATGGGACTGAGGCATGAAGAGAGTTTCCAAGTTATCGGGAGGCTGCTCAAGATTACCTGGCGAGGCGACTGGTGTGGCTGGGCTTTTTTTGCTACCCATTTGGTTTGGGGGATTCTCTCTCCGCTCCACTACCATCTTTGCCTGGTCAGCCTCCACATGTTTGATGCTTGATCCATGGGATCTGACTGGCTCAAACGAACTATTGGCGCTCGTCTGAAACACTCCTGTGGGTTTGGGGGGACTTGGTGTTGGGGCCTGAGAGAGACTGCCACAATAATTCTTCCCGGGATTCTGTTCGGTTGCCTCTCCTCCCACCAAAGGTGAGGAGTCAATCTGCTTAAAGAAGCCTCTGGAAGTCTCTTCTTCAGGTTTCCCACTTTCTTGCTGGATGAAAGTGCCCAGCTCTTGTGGCCGAGATGAATTGGAAATGCTCCTGTGGCTCAAGTTACTGTAGTTGGAAGAGACACTATCGGGACGTCCAGGACGAAGTAATAAATCGGGGGCTTCCAGATTTGGTCCTCCTTCCATATGGCTCACAACTGTGTTCTTTGGAAGTAAAGGTCCCACCAGTGAGGCATACCTGTTTGGATCAGACACTGTGTCTGGGGACGAACAGCTCTGGGTGGGTGGTTCACTTGGCAAAACTTCCTGATTTTGAATGCACTCCTGGTTTTCGACATTTTCATATTGTGAGCCAACATGGCCACTAGTGACCACAGGACCAGCTTTGCCCACTGTGTTTTCACTGACATGCACATCATGCTGTGCACACAAATTTCTAAAGGAATGCTGGACATCCACTTCCTTTTGTAGGGTCTCAGCTGGCAGAACTAAGTTAGGCTGAGCAGCAGGAAAAGGGGGGGTTGGGATCTGGTGAACAGAATGAAGTGGCTGGTAATACGTGTGTCCCATTGTCTGCTGAAAAGCATCAATGCTAGCTTTGCCAGCCTCATCGCTCCTTTCTGATGAAAGGATCTCCTCATTCTCAGCCTCATCACCTTTGAAAAACATTGAAACTGTCCCCGAATCTGCACTGTTTGGGTGTTGCCCACTTGCCCCTTCGGGTGTGCCTTGAGGCTGGGCTGGCCGACTGTTTTCCTGAGTGGCTGGATGGACAGGTGGGGAGTAGCTAGCATCGAGGGGTTGCAAATAAAAGTGCTCCTGTGGAGGCTGAGCTGGCCAGGGGCTGGCTCCTCCTGCATTCTGCCAAGCAGAGTTGTGGGGAGCATCACCAAACATCAAGGGTGCCTGGGTGGTGTTTTGGACAGGAGGTTGCTGTGGGGTACTTTGATGTGTATCCATGTGGGGACCTGGTTGGGAAATGCCAACAGAAGACTGAGTAACAGCATAAAGAGCATTCTGGGGAGGTGGTTCTGGGTAGGGTGAGTAAGGAGGACCTTGAGGCTGAAAGGTGCCTTGGGCAGGCATCCATTGAGGCACTGTTTGCTGCGCAGGGAGAAAGAAAGACGCTGATGTTGGTACTGAAATAGGGTTGCTTGGGTTCCTACTAATCTCTTGACTACTGGGTGGTCTGGCTGGCACAGAAGCTAGACCCTGCTGCCCACAAGCAGAATTTTCTAAAGCAATCCCCATGGAATCTGATGGCCCCATGGGGTTGCGTGTGCTGCGTTCAACATTTGGATTCATTTCTACACTGTTAGTAACATGTCCTGGATACAATGAAGGGGCTGCTGGATTTGAAAATGTGCTATTTGCCCCAGATTGAGAGATGGATGCTGGTAAAGATGGGTTCAGTCCATGAGAATTGTCCCCAGCGGGCAGATGGGGCGGATGAGTAACAGGAGTGGGAGGAAATGCCACTGGAGGAAAACTTTGCATAACTGGTGCGTCGCCTTTGGCTGTGTTGACTAATGGAGAGCCTTGTGGTGCCTGTATGCCAAAGGCAAAGGGGTCTGTCACAGGTCGCACAGGCCCAGCTGTTGTAGAGACAGGTGCATTTGCCCGCCGAGCAAAGGGACCATTGCGCCAGTACATGTTCCGTGGTGTTCCAAGAGGAGGAGGGGCCCCCGCCCCTGGGGGGACTGTCTGTGGTGGAGGCTGCATCACAAACCTCTGGTCAAGTCAGTTACAGAATAATCAGCCAATGGTGTGGGACCAGCTTGCCTTCAACTGCACTGCAAAGAAGAATACAAACCCAGGATTAGACCCTTCTCAGTTCACTAAAAGTGCAAGCTAAGCACTGCCAGGAATTACAGCCAAGATCAAACAACATACTTTGGTATCCAATGCAAGTGGAACTGAGATTCCTGCCCACCCACCTCTCCTGCGCCCACTTCCTCAGGCTTAAGAGGATTTCCCAGCCTGTCAGAGTAGACCTTTAAGGTGAATGAGAGCTACCTAGCAGAAGAAATGGAAACCATAATGCTGCATTTTGGCAAACGGCTGGTCTTAGTGTAAAAAATTGTAAGCCATGAAATGTTTGCTACAACATCCCCTTCACTCCATAGAGATGCTAGAAACATACTTTCATGAGTTTCATATGTAGATCTGTATGTTGCATCTAGCTCCCACATATGGTGACACACATAATAGTAACAGTAGATCAGATAATCATAACTACTGTATGGAACTCTAGTATCCCATGCCTGAGAAGCAGCAAGCCCAGGTCATTTCTGTGATTAGATTCTAGGCTTAGGATGGTTTCAGACACAGTTACTATCTTGGCCTGAACAACAGAAGGAACAGGATCCTACAATATTATAGCAGAAGGTACAGGATTATCACAGCCTAACTCTACAAAAGGAAGTGGACATCCAGCATTCATTCCTTCAGAACTCTATCTGCGCAACATGATGTCCAGGTCAATGAAACACAGTGGGCAAAGTTGACCCTCTACTGGAAATGACAACACTGGCTGTTATTTCCCCAGCAGTAGAAAGTTCTATAGGTCACAAACTCACTGTTTCTTCCCTCAGTTATATACCATCCTAGGGTTACTTTCTATGCTGTAACTTTTATTCACAAAATTGCTGCCTTGATTTAGGATTAAACAAATATGTTTGCCATGCTTGTGGTATGCTATTGCTCTTGTAAAAAAAATGTAAAGGTTTACCTGGATGGGGTGAATTCAAACCAAAATCCACCAAAAAGTGATACGTTTATCAGCCAAACAAAAAGCACAATATACTTGTTGCAAGCTTTCGAAGCTCTGCAACAAGTACATTGTGCATTTCAGTTGGCCAACAAAGGTATCACTGGTGGGCGTTTGTTTAAATTTGCTAAATGGCCAATGCAACTATCCTTGCGTATTTTCTGGATGGGATCAAAATACAGAGAAATATTCTTTAAAAATGCTAATTTTAACATACTTGAAGAGCTGTATACATATATATATGTGTGTGTGTCCTAGAGAAAGTCACCTGAAATGTCAATTATAACATTGGCTTTAGATGTGAGCGACAGTGCATCCATTCTAATAGTCTAACATGACTTGTATTTTGTTCATTATTTATAAGCCTAACTGATGTTATGGAATGTATTTCTAAAAGAAGGAACGCTTCTGGGGAGGAATATAACAGAGGGGAAAATTCTACCCCCAAATAATGGACGTATGAACTGTTGCCTAGTTTCATCTGTCACTTTCTGCCAAATGCTTTTACTTGTAATGATTCAAAGAGTGAAAGCTGCCTATAGAAAAGAGTACATAAAGGAAATACATCAAGCTGTGTGTGGGGAACACTCTAGTTCTTGGTCTCATGCAGTGAGACAGAGCTGAACTAAGTGCTCTCCATCACCTCCCCCAGTTCTAGTTTGGGAAATAGAAGCACTCTTTTATGTACTATGCTTCTTTCAGGTAACGCAACTAGGCGGGCTTTGATGTTAAGATTCTCGTTTCTTTACACGTTTCAACACCCTTCCAACTGTATTTCAAAGCGAACAAGACTTGAAAAGCAACCATTTGCATCCCTTTCAAAGAATGACTGCTTGAAATGAACGGTTTGTATTATTTACACAGTAGTAGTTCAAGCGCATGGTTCAGTAAAACGATATTAAAACATGACACACATAGTGAGCCCACGTGGTTATAATTCAAAGTGAGAAAAGCCACAGCAGTTCGATTCAGAGGATACCATTACGCTGACCAACTCCTTTGCCTGACTTTGAATAAGGCAGTGAAGGAAGTGAAGGCAGCGAAGGGAAGGAAGTGTTGGAACAAGTAAGAGAAGGCAGGACTTATGGGAGCCACCTCAGGCTAACTGTGCTAAAGCTCTTTACAAAAGCAAGGCTGTTGTTATCAGTTGCTGATACCAGTATTGGACTGGATTGGTGCTTTCCAGCTTGGCTAGATAGCTATGAAACTCCTAAGTTCCAATGCCCTGAGAAAGATGTAAGTAATAAACTCAATGGTTTCATTGTGCAACTTGTTGTGGACTATTTTAGTTTGTTTTTAATGTTCATTAGCCGCCTTGAGAACTATTTTTTAATCATCAGCTCCAACATCAACTCCCCCCCAAATCTTCTGAACTGAACAATATCGACATAAGAAGCCTAACGCCAAGAGAAGCTGCATAATATCCATGTTCCTGGCCATGTCTCCTAATGCTGATGTTCCACCCTAACTGTGTTTTGCTATTTTATATTCTGTGCAAATATATCTTAGAGCCACTCCTGTGTAAAACCCCATGGCTTCATCTTACAGGGTCCTGGCATTTGTAGGTTTTTGAGACACAAGCACTCTTTGGCAGAGAAGGCAAAAAGGCCTCGTAAAACTACCAATCATGGGATTGCATTGGCTGGAGCTACATTGCCACTGTATTCTGCTTTGGTCTGAGGAAGGAGTGTGTTCCACTGTCAGACAGCCCTGACTGTCAGGGAGTTCCTCCTAATGTTGAGCTGGAACCTCTTTTTGTGTCCTGTTCTCTAGAACAACAGAAAACAAGCTTGCTCCCTCCTCAATATGACATCCCTTCAAATATTTAAACAGGGCTCTCATATCACCTCTTAACCTTCTTTTCTCCAGGCTAAACATCCCCAGCTCCCTGACTCCTTCCTCATAGGGCATGGCTTCCAGATCCTTCACCATTTTAGTTGCCCTCCTTTGGACACATGGCTCCAGTTTCTCAATGTCCTTTTTGAATTGTGTTTCCCAGAACTGGACACAGGATTATTCCAGGTGGGGCCTGACCAGAGCAGAATAGAGTGGCACTATGACTTCCCTTGATCTAGACACTAGACTTCTATTGATGCAGCCTAGGATCGCATTGGCCTTTTTAGCTGCTGCATCACAGCGCTGACTTATGTTCAGCTTGTGGTCTATTGGACTCCCAGATCCCTTTCACATGGAGAAGTCTCCTTGAGACAGATCCCCCCCCCCATGCTATCTCTATGCATCCCGCTTTTTCTGCCCTAAGTGCAGTACTCCGTATTTGAATTCGGTGCGTTTTATAACTGGTCAACTCTTGACCTCGAGGTAGACTGTGCCTGGCTATGGAGGCTCTCTTCCCATCCTCTTGGCCCAGGAGTGCCCCCCACAGAGATAGACTGCTCCTGACTCTGGAGGCTCTCTTCCCACTTCTCCCCTTCGCTTCCCTTCCTCTTCCAGGCGAGGCCTAGCCGTCCCCGGCTCCCCTTCAGTGCCACCCCGCCCGGTCCTCCTCTCCGCCCCCGGAGCCCACCTTCTTCGCACTTTCTCTCCTCAGCTCCGGCAACCGCCTGCGACGCTTCCTCCGGTCGCAAAGAGCACCGGAGACACAGCAGCAGCAGCCTCCGCCGCCATCTTGGAACATCCGGCTCCAGAGCCGACGTGTCACGTCCGTCCCCGTGCGCGTGACGCCATCACGCACGCACGCAGCTGGTGACAGGCGAAAGGACACTCTCTAAAAGACTTGAGAGGAATGGGAGTCAGGCCGAACGTGTGACGTCACCGCGCAACTCGCAGAAGGCGTTTGGACATAGAGTTAGGAAAATGTTAGAGGCACACGGGGAGTCGTAGGCGTGACGTCACCACGCAGGTCCCTTCAGAGCGAAACGGGAAAGGCTTTTGGACATAGACTTAGGAAATGTTAGAGGCACACTGGGAGTCGCAACTGTGACGTCACCACGCAGCTCTTTAAAGAGCGAAGAGGGGAGATTTTTGAACGTAGAGTTAGGAAATCTTAGACGCGCGCGAGAAGTGGAAAGTGTGACGTCACCGCGCAGCGTGTAAAGCGAAAGCCTTAGAAGGTAGACTTAGGAATTATAGAATCCTAGAGTTGGAAGAGACCCCAAGGCGGGCCCTTTGAGTCCCACCCCCTTCTGCCATGCAGGAACTCTCAATCACAGCATCCCTGACAGATGACCATCCAGCCTCTGCTTAAAGACCTGCAGGGAAGGAGACCCCATCATTCTCCATTGAGGGAGTGTGTTCCACTGTAGAACAGCCCTAATGTTGAGCTGGAATCTCTTTTCCTGGAGCTTGCATCCATTGCTTTGTGTCCTGTTCTCTGGGGCAGCAGAAAACAAGCTTGCTCCCTCCTCAATATGACATCCCTTCAAGTATTTAAATAGGGCTATCATGTCACCCCTTCACATCTAAACATCCCCAGCAACCTAAGTCCTTCCTCATAGGGCATGAAAACCTTGACAGAACCCTAAAAAGACTAGAGAATGGCCTTTATTCCTTAGATGCGTTGTTACCGGGCTCAGTTGTCAGTCCTGGGTTGTGTAAAACAAACCCGAGTTTGGTTATATATACCACAGAAGCCTTGTATGTTGTGCATTGAAAATCAGTCCAGTAATAGGGGGATAATATAACCATCGGTTTGCAGCGAAGAAAGTCAGAGTGTTAGGATTGTTGTTTTGTAGTTCTTGCATGGTAGTTTTTAGTCATGTATATATGTGTGTGTGTGTGTGTCTGTGTGTGTAATCATGTTTGTTGTTGCGTTGTGTATAACGACGATATAAGTTTTATTAAAGATCCCCTCAATCCTCCAATAAGACACAAGAAAAGGAAGGAAGGAAGGAAGGAAGGAAGGAAGGAAGGAAGGAAGGAAGGAAGACCACGTTCAACGTTCAGTAAAATTCTAGAGGCCCAGAGGCACGTTTTATTGCAAATCAGTTAAACAAAAAACCAAACAAAATACATCATATTTCCCCCCAAACTACGATTTTGCTTGAACTTATTAGAGAAGGTTGTTGTTGTTGTTGTTTACAAAAATCTCCCATAGTCCCCTGCATATAAACTACATTCTAGTTTATAAAACATAAAAGGTTTTAACACCGGAAGGTGTCCAAAATCCGCTTGCGTTTTTTAGGGATGCCCCAAGATTGCTGTTTCCCAAGAGGTGCAACAAGAAACAAAAGACCCCCTTGCAAAAGGTGTTAAGGTATTCTCACAAGATACACACAGTACATAATCTGAGTGTGACAAAGATACAGGATGCTGTCATGCTTTGCTTAGCTGCCTCCCTTCAATTCTGTACTTTGCAGGAATCATTCTTACTTATGATATTGTCCAGGTTTACTCAGAAGTTAGCACACCTGCAAACCCCAAACGGGGCTTACTCCAAAGGAAACATGCATCTTACTACAGCTGTACTAGCAAGCTAAATGCCAGTGAAGTGAACCAATTCATAAGGGAAATGGCAGCCCCTTTTCATAGAGCTCTCTTCCATTTCATTTCATTGTGTCACACCTTTTGGGATCCTGCTTTCCTCTCTTCAGCAACACTTGGCCGACGCTTCTGCCACCGACCAGCGCAATGTTCGCTTTCTGTCTTTTACCATTTAGATTTTTTAAACAAAATCCACACTTTTATCGTTATGTACAGAACATTAGCTTTGCCATAGGCTTATACTATATATATTTATTTTACAAAACGTCCATTCCCGCTTCCCCTGCCTGCCTTTCCGCGAGCCGACATCCATAATGAACATGATGTGCCTTTCCTGAAAATGAACATTGATTTCTTTTTTTTAAAGGGGGAAGACAACTGGTTGCATCTCCTGACTAGGATCCAGAGAGTCCTTACTGCGTCCCAATCGTGTGTGCATTTGGGATGCAAGCCAGATTAGCAGCTCAGGGTGAACTTTTGCTTGTTCACATCCAAGCTACATCCAAGATGGTTCCTTCCAACCATACCACCGCCGGCCGGCTCCTTCTCCATCTCTGACAAGAGACATTTGGGAGACTCAGTTGTTCTTTGCAGCCAGTTAAGGCATTCAAGGCAACCAGTTCCCATCACCTCCTCCAGTCTGAAGCTCTTTGCAGAGACTCAAGGAAGGGGGAGAAAAAGGAGACAGTTGTAATCCTTGGCTTTAAGAGCAACATCCTGGTCTTTGGAAGAAGGGCATGTGTGGCAAGCGGAAAGAAGGGTTGGAACTACTGCCATGTAAACAGAAATTGCACATCTCTGTAGTAAAATGCACAGATTTGCACCCTTCCTCTTTCTCTCTACTTCCCAGCATCCCCATTCTTGGACATCAACTCATCCCTAGTTGATGCATTGGATTACAGCCCCTACATCTCTTGAGCCAACCAAGCCCTGTGGAGATCAGGGTTCAAATCCCCACTCAACCATGGAAACATTGGGCAAGTCACACTTTCTTAGCCTCAGAGGAAGGCGCTGGCAAAAAGCCTTCTAAGCAAACCTTGCCAAGAAAACCCCATGATGGGTGCCAATTAAAACATGGCACCTTCGAATTGCCATAAGTCAGAAACTACTTGAGGGCACGCAGCAATGACAACAACCGAAGCTGCACCATATTATCTCAGAGGACAATCCTCTGTCACACTCTCCCACTGAAGTGAATGGTTGGCTTCGGTTCCCGCAGGGAACAAAGGGAAGTACTGGCTACTAAGAACCCCCTTCTGCCAACCAAGGGCAAAATATGCCCTCCAGTATGGACACATGACTCCAATGGGATGCCAAATATGTGTGTGTGTATGTGTGAGAGAGAAAACATGCAAGGGGTATTTGCATACTGTAAGGTAATCTTTGTATCCATACACAGACCTCTGTATCTTAAGGAAGTCATTTTTGCTCATCCTCACACCAAAGGATGGAAATCTTTAAAGCCATAACTAAGACCCTGGGTATTTTAAAATCATTGCAATTATTGCAAGAGCTTGAAACTAAATGAACCCAAAACCATGAAGATGAAGCCAAGTTTTTTTCCTTCTACCCCCAAAACCTTTGTAGGCCTTCCTTGTGACGTTGTGCATTTGCAATAGGCTGGGCGTTAAGTCTTGGCAGTGGGCTGGAGGAAGGTGAGGAAGCATCTGGATTTCCTTTGCAGCTTAGAACCATGATCCTGATTTTTTGATCATAGGCAGCATTTCACAATAAATAAAAGAACTAGACTGGCTAGCATGCAAAAACAAAAACAAAACCCTAATAATAAGGTGTAAAAACTATGTAATACTGAAACTTTTAAACAAAGATTCATGGCTGGAACGCTAAAATGGTCCCCTATTCTGCCCATCATCATCCAAGTAAATATTTTAAAGCACTTTTTTAAACAAAAAAAAAAAATCCAAATCATATTTAAATTATCATATTTTTTCCCCAAACAGGTAAAACACGCAACAATTTGAAGACCCCCTCCCCAACTTTCCAGACTTTCCTTTTTAAAAACAAGAAACGAACAGGAAGAAAAAAGTTCCTGTTCAATAAATAAATGCCATTTTTTATAATCATGGATCTTTGCTTATAGCTTTACAGAAGAAAACCTCTCTACATAATAACATCATAATATAAAAGTTTTTTTTCTTTAAAAAAAAAAGAGAAAGAGATTTCCTTTAAAAAGAAGAAACCAAACAATCAAACCCCATTTATATAGACTTTAAAATATCTTGGACCACAGCAAACGCATCCCACCAAATTCAGAACAGAACGTATAAATTAAAAACAAAACAAAACAAAAAAAGGCAGTGTTTTTTATGTAAAATTAAAAAAAGTACATAAATAAATACTAGGGGGAAAAAAGAAAGAAAGAAAGAAAGAAAAAGCAAACATTGTATTTTCCACTTATGTAAAAATAATTTCTTTCTTTAAAAAACAAAAGATTACTCCAGTCCCGCCACAGTTTCTCTCTGCTAGAGAAAGCCTTCCAAGACTCCGGTCATCGGAAGGTCTTGTTTGAGATGATTCCTCCTTTACTTGAAGGCTTCTGGGATGTGTCCCATTTGCGACTGCATGCTTGTCGGAGGACTGGAGATGCCTTCTGACCAATCTGAGAGGTTGGAATGAGGAGAGGAGCTTGACCACTGGTCTGGTGACTCCGGGGAAGGTGTTAAGAAGGGATGGTCAGTTACCTGCTGCTGGTGGCTGGGAGTATGGTCCAAGGGGGAGGAATAGCTGTGCTGAGAAGGTGGGGTGAGGAACTGGGTGGTCGTCATGGGCTGGGTGAGGGAAGATGGCAGGGAGGTGGTCAGGACTTGGGTATCTTGAGACAAGATGGCGTGGGCTGACAAAGCGCCGTTGCTCACTTGCTGCAGGTCGGGCTGGGCCAACTCATTCCCGAATAAGTTTGGAGCAACTTGGGGCACTGGGTTTGTGCTGCTATTGAGGGCAGGCTGTTGCTGCTGTTGTTGCTGTTGCTGCATGCTTTGCTGCTGCTGCTGCTGCTGTTGCTGCTGCATCTGCTGCAGCTGCTGAGCCTGTAGAAGGTGGGGCTGGGAGTTAGCTGACAGGCGGCCATTCGAGAGGGCCTGGTAGCTCATCATCTGAGACAAGGTGGTGGTGGGCAAGCCGTTGTGCAAAGAGGTCAGCAGGCCATGCTGCAGCGGGGCTTGGCTCTGGGGGTGAACGCCAGGCTGTAAGCCGTTGCTCCTCAGAGGATTATACTGGTTTTGCACCATGCCATTCTGCAGCCTGGTCAGCCAGTCGCATTGTCCGTTCAGGCCCGGGGCACTGCTCACAGTGAAACTCAATGGGGCGCCGCCAGCAGCCATGACGGTGTTAGGGCTGGAGACAGGCAAATGGGTGAGGCGTGGAGGCACCGGGTCAAACGGCTGCATCCGGTTGGCCACCATGGCCAGATCTTGCTTGCCAACCAAGTTGAGGTGGTTCATGCTCAGATGGGCATCAGGCATGCCAGGCAGGTGGTTGAGAGGCATTGAGGGAGATGGCTGGAAGGGAGAGGTCATCAAGGGAGGGGAGGCAACATCTGACAGGTACCCATGTGGCGACTCCAGGGAGTCGACTGGCGAGAGGACACTGGAGCTGTCCAGCAGGCACCCTTTGCCTTCTTGAGATTTCTTTCGGCGGGCTTTGATGTCCTTGGACTCCTTCCCATTGCAGTTCATCCCCTTGGTGCTTGGCTTCCTGGCTTTCTTGTTCTGAAGGGCGGGCTTCAGGCTGCCGATGTAACTGCTGGGGGAGCAGAGGGGAGGCGAGAGGGTAGGAGCCCCCAGCCCATTGTGCAAGGGCGGGCTCCGCACCAGGTTGTACTCATCCAGGAGGCGCACAATGTCGTGGTGCATGCGCTCCTGGGCAATGTCGCGGGGTAGGCGGTCCATGTGGTCGGTGATGTCCCGGTTGGCAAAGTTGTCCAGGAGGACCTTGGCTGTCTCGTAGCTCCCTTCCCTGGCGGCCAGGAATAAAGGAGTCTCTTCCTAAAACCACATCAGGAGGAGAAAGAAAAAAGTGGCTTAGCTCTTTCATTACAACAGCCGGACTATGCAGCTGAATTGCACCCCAATGGGGGCAGTGCTTGTAAAGTTGAATTGCTAAATGCAATTTGTTCCCATTGTTCATAACAGTAGGGAGCAACGGTCACGGTATTGCTCTTAGAGTTACTTGTTACCTTTAATAACATTTGATAAATTCCTCTGAAATCTCTTAAAACACCTTTGAAATCCATTAGGAAAAAAACATTGCACATTATGCTCAACTTTGATCCAATCATTGTATTATTTCTGAAATGTGACTCTTTTACATGGATATTAGACTGTAAAATGTTACATTGAACTTTGATTCAATTTAGGGTTGCTAGGTGTCCCTTATTAATATGTGATATCCTCTATTTGAGAGCCAGCAAGTTTGTCCCTGATAGGGCTTGCAAGTCCCCCTTATGTTAAAGGAGGTCCCTTATTTGAGGTTCTAAGTGTTTGTTTCTGATTGCAAGTGAAAAGTGTCCCTTATTATAAGGGATGTCCCTTATTTGAGAGGTTGAATGCTGTTCCTTTTACTGAACAAGATTCCAGAAGATCCTGTATGGATGTGGAGGGATGTGGGCCCTTCATAAAGACAGAAATGTGTGCATCATGCAATTTTTAAATGTTAAATTTACAGAGAAACATATGGCTGACCGAAATCAATTAGAACACAAACTCTACTGTCTGGCTGTCAACGCTGCATCTTATGACCCCTGACTGTCCCTAACTGCTGTTTTGAAAAACTGGCAACGTTAATTATGTTTAATATTGTTTAATTATGTCTATTAATTATGTTATTTTTGAAACATGGCTTTCTTACACCCATGTTAACAAAAGACAAAAAATATAGAATTACAGGTAACTACATTACATATAAGTTGTTACTACCTAACTCTGGCTTGCAGAATTAGAAAGGTATGAAAAAGATCAATTGGCAGAATTCTTTCCACAGGTGAAAGAATGCAGGATAGCAGAATGCCTGCTGGACTAGACTTTACTATTATTAGTCTTTTAATAAATCTATTTTAAAAGTCATTCTTCAATTCCATCTTATTTACAAGTAACTGCAGTTCTCCCTCATTGCTGACCCTTAGCCACATAAATGATGCTGGCAGTCTTGTGGCAAACCCCTCCCAGTCCAAAAAAGGAACTTTCCCAAGCTCTGGGAAAGATGTCTGTGACTAGATGGTGGGGGGATACATGGCTCAAGAAGGCCTATTTAAGTATGCTGGATCAATAGCATTTGCATGACTGTATGGAACCTGCCAAGTATTGGAGATGTCTTAAATAAGCCACATATCCTGCCCATCTCCAGCAGAATACAGGCCCCTTATGAGGCAAACTGTTAGCTCATCTTACCTTGTTGTTTTGCATGTCTTTATTTGCCCCATTCTTCAGTAACACTATAGCTGCCTCTACATTATTCACAGCAGCAGCCCAGTGGAGTGCTGATTTTCCTGGGGACAAAAGAGGCAAGTGTTAACACAGAAGGTGGCCCTCACCTACCCATTTATCAGCATTTATGCCCACTTTCCCAGAATGCTTTAGTTGTGTTGGTACCTAAGTCATCGACTGCGTTGACATCTGCATGGCAACTTATGAGATCTTCCAGCATGCCTTCCACAGCCAAACGGGCAGCAAGGATGAGAGGCGTCGTCCCGTCATGCATGCGGGCATCGAGATCAGTGGCTCTGTTCCTGATCAGGATCTGTCCAATACAAAAAGAGAAGGAATAGGGGTCTCTTAGTCACTCCAAGTGAAAAGACTTGAATATTTCTGCTTCTGAAGTTCCTTAAAAGGGAAGGTTGGGTGGATTTCCTCTCTATTCTCCTTCCACTGGTAGGCAGGCAACTTTCTAAATCATGCAGGTCTTTTGGTGAGCACAAACGGTTATGCCTGCTGGAATTTTGTACATTCTTTGACACTGCTTTCCTTTCTTTCATCCTTTAGATTCTTTGTTCCATGTTCCTAAGTTTTACTCATAACTCATATCAAAATCCATAACCTGCCCTTGAGTTATACATGAGGTCGACTTATAGCCGTGCATATACAGTAGTTAAAAATCAAAGTATCAATAAAAGATGGAATGGAATGGAACGGCAGACGTTTGAGCAGCAGGCTTACTCATGCTTCTGCAGGATAAGCTAAGAAGGAGAGCTAGCCAGCAGCACCGTGATGTGAGGCCAAAATGAACTGTCCTTACCTGAAAGACACCCTGAGCATCTGCTGATACAGCAGCATGGAGTGGAGTCTTCCCCATGTGGTCCTGGATGTTGGCATCAGCACTGGCTTCCAGTAACCTCTTGGCAGCATCTGAGCGGGAATAGCGGGCAGCCAAGTGGAGTGCTGTCTCTCCTGTGCGGTCGGTCTGATTGTGCAAGTTGGCTCCTTGGTAGATGAAATCTGAGATGACTGCGGGAGCATCTTCCTCCTCTTCACTGTTGCCAGTCTCCAGCCCTCCTCCACTGCATGAAGCGATCATCAGTGGAGTGAATCCATCTACAAAGACACAAGGGAAGCTCATCGACTGCTCTGCCAGGTAGAAACGCATCCCTCCTGTTATGCGCCTGAATGTGTTTATAAGATATTGAAGCTATGTGGAGTCTGATGCTGCTAATCCTTTTCCTTCCCTGCTTTCTCGGTAACAACAGTTGCTCTTTGATATACAGAAGGCTTTGACAAGCCACCATCCAGTCACAACTGTAGTGCAAATATGAACCAGTCAGGTAAGAAGATGACCTACATGGTAACTGATTAGGGATGCATCTGCACCGCAGAATTAATGCAGCTTGACACTGCTTTAACTGCCATGGCTCAATTCTATAGAATTCAGAGGCTGATAGTCTTGTGAGATATTTAGCCTTCTCTGTCACAGAACTCTGGTGC
Organism: Sceloporus undulatus; assembly: GCF_019175285.1. Taxonomy (NCBI): domain Eukaryota; kingdom Metazoa; phylum Chordata; class Lepidosauria; order Squamata; family Phrynosomatidae; genus Sceloporus; species Sceloporus undulatus. The sequence goes on along the minus strand of NC_056528.1, from coordinate 19,643,568 downwards.
AAGAAACTACAACTACAAATCCCAGGATTTCATAGCACTATGGCAGTTACCAAATTGCATCATTTATGCAGTGCAGATGGAGCCTAGGAAGGCGTTGACGAGGCGTTCTTCTCTCAGTGTGTCACCAGCTCTGCAGTGCAGAGATATGATCATACCAGCTTCATTACAAGCTGTATGTAGTTGATAAAAGGTGAGAAAGTTCTGGTCATTTTCTTCTGCATTTACCTATTTCCAAGCCTCCCTGTCTTCAGCTTTTCTGCTCAGGCCTATAGGCTCAGGGCCATGGATTCCTAGATTGAATCTATCCATTTAATATGTGGCCTTCCGTTTTTTCTATTGCCTTCCACCGTTCCTGGCATAATTGTTTTTCTAAAGATTAATTTTTTCTCATGATGTGTCCAAAGTACGACAGCCTCAGTTTAGCCAGCCTGGCTTCCAGGTTTGATCTGTTCTATGACCCATTTCTTTTCCTTTTTGGCTGTCTGTGGTATCTTTAGAACTCTTCTCCAGCACCACATTTCAAATGAGTTGATTTTCTTTCTAATGGTTTTCTTCACTGTCCAGCTCTCACATCTATACACAGTGATGGGAAATACAATGATTTGGACCCTTGATGCTATTATACCACCTCCACCTCCTAGCTTTCTCCCCACAACCACAGAAAAACAAAAGGAGAAAAAGGTTGATTAGATGGTTTGCCTCTTACCTGGTCCTCGGACGTTGACATCCATACAGTCAGCATCGATTTCACCTTGGGGAGGGGTTGGTGCCATGGAAGAAATCCGTAGGTCAGCTGCATCCAGGTGCTGCTGTGTCCACTGCCTGTGGTCAGTCTGATCATCCATGTCTGGCAGCATGGCCTGCTCTTCCACCTGGAAAAGCGCAAGGAGCCATCCAGAACACTGCAAGATATCTACCTTCACCTGACAACTCACTTCATCAGTCCAAGCTGCACTCTTTCCTCCCGCACCCACTTGGAACAACACCCTGAACAGGTGGGACAAGCCTTTCCTATAGGCTTACCCTGAACTTCTTGGTGTCTAGCGTCTCTTCATCTCCCCATTCATTCTGGTTGTCATCCATCAGGGTGCCATTAGAAGCATTCTTCAAGGGTCTTTATGGTAGGAGGAGGTTTTCAGGGGTAGGGATAAAAAGAAGAAAGAGGAACAGCCATTAGATCTGCTGCTAGAAGTGATCAACAAACTGTAAATTTTATCACCCCACTCAAAGCTACATGAAACACATTTAGGATTTTAAAAGTGTCCTTGTCACTGTCATATCTCTCAGTGAACGCAAGGTATCTGGACACCTTCCTCAAGATGTCCTGTCAGAATTATTTGGAAAAAGCATGTAGTAGTTTCTTTTAAAACCTACAGTGCCTTGCTTGTAGGCAAGAGAGAAAGAAATGCACATGAAACATTGCTTGGATACTCTCAAGCAATATTATGAACTTACGGGGGGGGGGGGGGATACTGAGTTCTGTTTTGATCTTAACGGTCCAGCCTTATGATATAGGGACAGAATGAAGTAAAATCTAAGGCAAACTCAAGTTAACCCAGACATTTTCTGCACCACAAGTACTCAATGTGTCAGATGTACTTCAGACTAAATGTACCTTCCTCCAGAGCTTTGAAGGAATGCAAGAGAAGGGTGAGATGTACAGGGTGGTCCTGTATTTTTAACACCTTTGTGCAAGAAGGAATTCAGTTAGATACAACCTCTCCTGCAAAGGGTGCGGTGGGAGAGAGAAAAAAGTGGCATTTTCCAGAATCTCCTTGCAAAACAGCAACTAAAAGCACAAGAGCCCTGCTTTACATTAGGTCTTCCTATAGCGAGAAAGGAGTGTCCGGAGGGAAGAGGGGGAGATATACATTAAAAGTGGGTTCCAGATGGGAATTGGCAGACATTTGCTTCTCTGAACCACTCATTCTCTGCTGGCTCCTATCTGGACATTCTCTAAGTTCAGGTCCAGCCTGGAGATGCACCAGCTCCCAATCTATCCATAAAGAGTAGTAGGTCTGTGAAATGAGTCACAGAATATCCCTTCAAAAACCCAAAGCCAATTTCCCCCTTTAATCCATGTGGCTCATAAAACTCATGCCATAAAAGTTTTTTTTTTTTACAAAAAACCAACTACAACTGTCTTCTGTGTGCTTTTTATGTGATGTAACCAGGCTACATGTCTTGTGAACTCCCCAGGCCTTGGGACTGTGCCCTACTAGTCCAAAAAGGCAGGTAGAAAACTAACTAATTGAGAAGATTACTAAATCATTTCCTCTTCAGGCATAGCTGTGTTGGCCATTTAACAAATGCAAACAAAAATCCATCAGTGATACCTTTATTGGCCAACCGAAATGCACAATATACTTGTTGCGAGTTTTCAAAGAAGCCCACGGAGCTTCGAAAGCTTGCAACAAGCTTACTTGTGGCTGTGTTTTCCACCCAATGCAACAACAATACACCACAGGTGAGATGTGCAAAGTAATCTCAGGTAATTGAAGGTTTTTATTTTCAGTTTTAAATGGGCTCTATGCAAGCCAAGGGAGGAAGAGGTATAAAACTGCCCTTCCTTCCACCTACCCACCCAGCGAGCATCGGGAGATGTCCTCTGGGGCCCTTCCCAGGTTAAGCAAAGAGATTACTCACTTCAGCCCCACGGAATCCTCCCCTAGCGGTTCCCGGCGCTTCTTCTTGCTCGACTCTGTCACTTTGAAACCCTCAGGGAACCAGAGCTGCCCATGTTCTCTCCGCCGCTTGCGAAAGGTCAATACTCCGACACCGATGAAGAGGAAGAGGAAGAAAGCCGGCACCAACACATACATAGGATACCACGGGTTGGGATTCGGGGGCTTGGTTGTTTCGCCTAAAAATATAGGGGAGAAAAGGTCAGGGCGTGTGCCAGGAGGAGCACATGGAATTAAAGCAGCATATCAAGGCAGAGGTAGAGAGCAAATGAAGCAAAATTAGTTAATAACCCTTCTGTCCAGCTCATAGTCTCATTCTTTTGCACCCCTCCCTTCCTCGCCCCCTCTCCCAAATTCCTCCAAAGCCCTCTGGAAGGAGAGGAAAAAGGGAGGAGGAGGAGGAGGAGGAAGTCATTTTCTACACGATTCATCAGAATTGCAAACTCTCCGCTTGTTCTGTTGTTGCTGCACTAGGGAAGACAGCTTTCCTTCCTTTAAGGGAAAAAGGATTAGCCAACTTCAAATCATTGCCTTTGCATTGAGCTGTTAAGTCAAAAGGATTGAGGGGGGATTTGGAAGATGCAAACTTCAACACATCACATGTCACTGATCGATTACAAGGTTCGGTTTGCGAGGTTTGTCCCCCGCACCGCCTACTTTTTCTTTCCAGCGGTAATGATTCTGAAGTATGCACAGAGTGAAAGGATGCTTTTTAAAAGATCAATGGGACGATGTTTCCTTTTTTAAAGAGATATTCAATTGGTTTTTGTGATATGGTTATGATATTGTTAAATACAGACATCACAAACTCTTATCCCTAGCACATTTTGGCATTGGACATCACGATTCTCAATATTTTCTGTATGCTCAGGATATGTGTATATTTTTGTACCTTGTACAAATACTATGTGTGTCTGTATGTGCATCTCTCTCACACACACACATATGAAGGGAATAACAATTGTGTCAGATGGAAGTGAGTTCCAGTCCACAAAAACTGGAGAATCCATTTGACTTCAGATTCCAAGGATGCTCTTCCTTTTCTATTTAACATAAGAGGTCCTAAGCAAATCTGGCTAATACTATTATTACATGCTATTATTTTCAAAGGTTTCATCAGGGCAAATAAATAAGGGAAGGATAAACAGGCTATTTTTTTAGTGTCACATTTTGGTACTTAGTCATTTTTTTAGCATCCTTCATTTGTTTCAAAATTTATCACTCAAGTAGAATCTATTCAACACGTTCTCTTTGAATGTTCCTTTTAAATAGAGGCTATAAGTATGTTGATAAACAGCCAATGAATTAGGAGTCACATGATTTTAATAATCTTAAATGAACATGTGATCCTTATAGATATGTATGTTTTAGATATGAAATAGATGCGCATTAATGAAATTAATGTAGTTATTAAGTTAGTAAGTAATGACAGGAACTGAGATACCATTTCCCTTGGGGGTCCCCCAACACTACTATTCTACAATTGTACATATTGAACGTACTCCTCACGGCTTCGATTTTGTAGGGAATGTCCAGGTTGCCAAGGGAGGCCAAAGCACCCAGGAAAGCTGCAACATCAGTGGCACTTTGGAAACACTGAGAAGAGGACTGGATGCATTGCCGGTTGTCAATTTCCAGATGAACGATGGATCTGCAAGATAAGGAAGGAAAAGGAAAAAGATGGGAGTGATCTGTCCTGACATTGTTGGAATGAAAAATCTTGTCTCTCATGCTTCACCCACTCCAGATGACTAGCAATTCAGGGGTCTACTCTATATACTAGGCAAGGAACTAGTAAACTGCCAACTCAGGGTCTACCACTTTGGACTCCATAGGGACCTCTGACTCTTATGGGTTTCTTTCATAGCCACCTTTGTCCCAAACCTAAACACAGGGGAAAAGCTCTTTAACTCCACCAGTCCTTCACTGCTTGAGTATGAACAAGAAAAAAGGCTCTCCAGATGTATCCTGTACAATTGGCTCCTGCTAAAAGCCTAAGACAAGTAAAATGGAGCAAACAGCCGAGGTGTTCCTAGGAATCTCTTACCCACAGACGTCCAACTGGCCCAGCTCTCTTCTTTGCCTTCCGCTGACCCTTGAGTAGAGAGATGCCTTCATTCTCAAGACCACATCCGACACATCTGGCCAGCTGTCAGCTGACCTCTTGATATGGTGCTTCTTCAGTTCCTCTGGATTCCCATAATAGGGGAAGATCATGTATTCACCCTTATCATTCTTTTTAAAGACCACGTTGGTGTGTAGGATGCGGCTGAGTTCCCGCAGGAAGTTGAAGGAATTGTTCTTCAGGATCTCTGGAGTGGTCAGCACCACCACTACCAGGGTTCCATCTGCAAGCTTCTCAGGCACGTTGTTAGCACAATCCAGACCATCCCATTCACACTCAGCATTGTTACATCCTTGATCGCAGTGGCCATCAGAGAAGTGGTCCTTGCAGTACTGGTCGTACAGAGGGCTAAGCAAGTGGGGAGAGAAAGAGGAAGGGAAACAATCACACCAGGTGTCTGCAACCTTCAATATGAAAGGTATGTTAGAAGACAGTTCTACAGATACCATGGACTGCTAAAAAGATGGGGTCTGGCAATCTGCAGGTTCTTGAACCCTCAGGCTGCTAGCTCATCAATACAGTGGGGGCCCACTGTTTGTTGCTGTGTGCCTTCAAGTCATTTCCGACTTATGGGGACCCTAAAACAAACCTATCATGGGGTTTTCTTGGTAAGATTTGTTCAGAGGGGGTTTGCTTTTGCCTTTCCTTGAACTGAGAGAGTGTGATTTGCCCAAGATCATCCAGTGGCTTTCATGGCCAAGCTGGGAATCAAACCCTGGGTCTCCAGAATAATACTCCAATTATCAAACCATCACACTGGCTCTTGGGCCCACTGTACTCATTGGAAAAGACAGAAATACTTGGTAAAATGGAAGGCAATAGGAAAAGATAAAAACTGCACTACAGAGGAAGAGACTCAATCAAAGAAGCCATGGCTCCCTTGAATTTGCAAGACCTGAGCAGGGAAGGCAGTTGATAACAGGGAGACTTGGAGGTCTCTCATTCATAGGTTGCTGTAAGTTGAAGTGAACTTGATGGCAATTAACAAGAAGAAGAAGTTGTAATGTGGCTTCTTCGTCATACTGCACTATGGTACTAGCTCAAGAGTATTCCTATAAGGAGCACCATCTCTACACCATTTCCCCCATTAAGCATTCCCATCTTTTTCTACAATCACTCTTATTTATTTCCTTCCTTTCTCTCAAATAGGACAGGAACCACCTTGAGAACATGACAGCCTTAAGCCACAAAAAGTAAGGAAAAAAACCTGAGCGAATACATGCAAATTATGCCCAGTGTTTGCTGTTCACCCAAGTGCAGCAATGTAGAGGCAGCGGGGACTTACTTGCATTGCCCTTCAACCTTCTGACAATCAAAGCCATCAAAAAGGCACCCGGTGTTGTTGCACTGAGCATCACACTTCCCATCATTGAAGTATTTCCAACACTGCAGGGACTGAGAGCAATTCTTCCAGGGGTCATTGAAGTTGAGTGAGCAGTCCCCTCCGTCCCAGCCGCAGGCATGGTTGTTGCACTTGGCATCGCATATCTTGTTGCCAGCGTGACTGGGGCAACCAGGGATCTCACACTTCTCCTCCAAGGGAGGTGGGGCGATGTCCCGGCCGATGCCCCCAGGGAAGCTATAGTCCAGGAAGTGGCAGTTGAGCCCATTGAAATTGGTGGGACAGATGCATCGATAATGGGGAGGCTCCTTGGAGAACTGGCAGGTGCCCCGGTTGTAGCAGGGGCTGGAGTGGCAAGGACTGTTGGAAGGGAACTGGCACTCTGGACCCGTGAAGCCCGGAGTGCACATGCACTTAGAGCTCCTCTGGAGGGAAACACATGTCCCACCATTCAGGCACCGCAGGGTCCCACAGCTGCGCAAGTCATTCTCACATGTGGCACCGTCCCAGCCCTGAGAATGAAAGAATTTTATTATTCATTTATTTATTCATTTTATATCTCACTTTTCTCCTTCTATAGGATCCAAGGTAGTTTGCATCCAATCAAAAACAAGGTGCAGTTAGAAATTATTTGTGCAGAAGTTTTGAAAAACAACAATTAAACAACACTTCTGTTAAAAACACTAAAGGTATAACAATACACGGTGTCTTTCCCATTCGTGGAGGATTTGGTTCCAGAAAAAACAAGCATGCTCAAGCCCCATTACTGACCACGCATCTCCATTGATATTGATGGGTCAGGTCAATCTGTGGACGTTCAAGTCCACAGATGGCTAGCCTGCCAATATGGCAGGCCTGCTGTACCAAATGCAGGTAGAACATAATGCAGAAGATAAAAGTCAATCCAATTAAAAGCCCTTTCTGCCACATGAATTATAAGCCACTTTCTAGTCTTTGGGGATGGGCTCAATGTTCAAGGTGAACACCCCAAAACAGTGGGGTGTTTTAGTGCTTTTTAGGGCATCTGTAGAATTGGAAGGGACTGCAAAGGCCATGTAATCCAACCCTCCATAATGTAGGAATATATTTAATTAAAGCACTCCAAAAAGATGGCCATCCAATCTCTGTTGAAAGACCGCCAAAGAAAGGTAACATAATAGAACCTCTTTCTTTTGGGGTGGTCTTCTGGTCAACAATACGTTATCTTGCCTGTTTTATCTCCCATCATTCACCTTTAATATCAAGGAAGAAAAACATCCTCTCTATCTATAAGTTTCCACATCATGCCTAGTTTACATACAGCTCTATCACATTTCTCCTGAGGAGTGATGAAGGCAGTTGATGAAGGGAATACAAATTAGTTCAGCAGCAGCCTAACTTTCCACTTGCATTCTTGCTATCCTCTGCCCCACCACAACCTCCAACAACACCAAAAGCCCCATCCTTACAGGTGGACATCTGCAGATGTAGCCATGCTGTGTGTTGCTGGCAACCGCACAGGTCCCACCGTTCTTGCAGGGCTTGTTGCGACAGCCATCCACAACGGTCTCACATCGCCGTCCTGTTGGCGAAAAGAAAGAAGCTTAGTGTGTAACAATGGTCTTGCAAGGCTTCCCTGTGAACATTTCTGGAGCCACATCAAGGTGGAGTTTTGGCTTGAGAACACTTTACATCTCTCCTCTCTTTCAGTGCCACAAATTAGGGCAGATTTCACATCCTGGATCCTGTTATACCAAGAGCTGGCCCTTGAAGGCCCCCAGGATATACCAAAGCTCCCCTTGACTCTTCCAAAAATACCCATCTCAAGTCTAAGAAAACCAAATGTTTTCAGCAGAAAACTGAAACTGTATGCCACATTCAGTCACTTTGGGATGTAACACCTGACACAGTGTCACGGAGCCTAAAGGGAAAAGCCTCCGTCTCCTGCTCCTCACATACATTTGCTCATCCCTGTTATATGAAGAGCCAGGGTGGAGTAGTGGCTTGAGTGTTGGACTACAACTCTGGATACCAGGGTTTGATTCCCAGCTTGGCTACGGAAATCCACTGGGTGACATTGGGTGAGTCATACTATCTCAGCCCCAGAAAACTTAATTATAGGTTCACCTTAGGGTTGCCATAAGTGAGAAATGACTTGAAGGCACACACCAACAATTAATATTATACAAAGGTGAAGACTTATATAAGACTTGGAAACAGGGCTATATGTATTTAGTAGCTCACATTATCAGAGGCCTCCAAATGTAAAAGAGTGACAATTATTATCTCCTCTGTTGCAAACCGCTCGGATTCCCAGTGACTGGGCAGTATATAAATAAATCCTATTATTATTATTATTATTAAATTCCAAATATTACTTTATAGCTAGGAGAATACAGTAATGTAGGGGTTCCCAACTTGTGCTCTAAGGAGCACTTAGGGTTTCATGTGCACTTCCCAGGTGCTCCACGGCAGCTCCAGTAAAATGAAAGAAATAAAGATTGAATGAAATTAGAGAATAAGAATATATTATTATATATACTCCTAAACACCATTCACTTGTAAGACATACGGTCCTCTTAGGGACTCCACCATAAAAATAAGGGCTCTGTGAGTCAAAGAGGTTGGGAACCCCTGCACTAATGCTTTAAATCTGAGACAATTTTTGGCTTAAGCTGCCCAACTAAGAACAGTGGGCAACAAGCTTGGATTGTACAATCTGGAAACCCCCTTGCTTTCCCCCCATAACAAGGGCCATCCAGACCAAACCCCTGCCTTGTAGGAAGATATGAGAAATGAGGGCCATGGTACTCACCAGTGTAGCCTGGACGGCACTCGCACTCATAGTCATTAACGCGTTGCACACAGTTCTGGGTCCCTCGCATGTCGCAAGGGTTGGAGAGGCACTCATTCACGTCCCCTTCACAGCGCTCCCCAACAAAGCCTGGCAAGCAAAGGCAACTGTAGCCACCCACCCGGTCAATGCATTTGCCATTGTTGAAACACTTTGGGGTCAAAGTGTTGGGATCGGAAGAAGGACTGCAGTCGTCCACGTTGATCTCACAGTGCACCCCTGCAGGGTTGGAGAAGGGAAGGTTACAGACAAGTCCCATGGGCCATACATTTTCCCCATTCGGTGTAGTGTTTTGAGTGTTGGACTATGACTCTGGAGATTAGGGTTGGATACCCCATTTGGCCATGGAAACCCACTGGGTGACCTTTGGCAAGTCAACTCTCTCAGCCCCAGAAAACCCTATGGCCTTAGGGTTGCCAAAAGTCAGAAATCACTTGAATGCACATGAGAACAAATTCTAGGACTATACAACCTGTATCAGTAAAATGAAATTAGAGATAGCTGCAAATACACTTCTCTTACTGCTCCAAACCAAACAGAAAGCACTGAAAATACATGGAAACACATGAAAATGTTCCATCCATCCACGCAAGCATCTCAGAACCTCAATACTATGCCCAGATACCTTTGGTCACATTTTCCTCACAAAATGACCAAATGTCACTTCCTATCACCATTTTGAGAGGGACTGCAGAAAAAAATGCAGGTGTTTGGGCTTATTTTGAGGTTTATCGCCTGGGGGAAAGGGGCCTGGGGAAAATATTGGTCCCTGGTCCCCACGCAAGCTGCATCTAGACTGCAGAAATAATGCAATTTGATACCACTTTAACTGCTATGCCTTGATGCAATGGAATTCCTAGTTGACAAATTAGTAAAATCTTTCTGGCCAAACTTTTACCACTAGATGGAGACAGACTCTCACTGTCCTTCCATGCTGGAAACATCCCCAAGAGGTCCCATGGCATAGCTCTCTTGGACTTTATAAAGTGACATCTCCTTCATACTACCTACAGGAAGATCTCTGTTTTCCTTCTCAGTCCCCTTCCCTGTCTCATACCTGCAGACCTCCAGATGCAGCAACCCAAATTACGTTTCTGCTGCTAATGGAGTTGAAATGTTGTCATCTGTCTTCTACTGCCTTTTGTCCACATGGCCAAGAAACTGAACTGATATCCCTCAGTGATTCCTCCAGGTGTTTTGGACTTTGACTTCCAGAAGCCCCAACCAACTTGGCCAACAGTCATGAATTATGGGCACTGAAATCCAAAACATCTGGAGGACCAAAGTTTGGGAACCATTGTATCTAGACTAGTAGTTCTCAGCCTTCAGTCCTCCAGATGATTTCAAAGCTGTAATTAGCTCTTCCTCTCTGGAAACAAGACCAACTGACCAACTGCTGAATCTCCCCCTGTTCCTGGGTTATATGCCACAAAAAGCAACTTCCCTATCCCAGACACCTCTGCTCTTGGGCTCTCTGCCCAGCTAAGCTTCATTTATTTACCTTGAGTTCCTCGGGGACAGGAGCATTTGTAGGTATTGATGAGATCAATACAAGTTCCGCCATTTTGACAGGGATGGGATAGGCATTCGTTGATCTCCTCTGAGCAATTCACTCCATGATAGCCAGCAACACACTAGAAAAGGACAGTATAGGTTTCATTACAACAACAACAACAACAACAATTTATTTCTAGAGCTCTTTCTTGGACTATAACACTGGCCAGTATCCATGCTGGAAGGATGGCAGTTATAATCCGAAAAGTAACTTCCCTGAGTCTTCTAATTCTACCCTCTCTTTTATAGCAAATTCTTACAAGGCAACTTTACAATAAAAATGTTTATATAACAACACACATGTAATACAAACAGATACACATATGCAATTTCTGCTCTTGCACAGAGTACATATAACTGATCTATGAGAGAAGCAAGAGACCAGTATCTCTAGGGGATTCTTTGTTTAGCATTTATAAGAAGAAGCTGCACATATAGGGGGAATTAGCAAGCAAGCTTTGGAGGATGGTATACTCTGAAGCATATACTTTTTAAAAATGGTATATATATATATTTTTAAAGCTTCACTATATTTTTTCCTGAATATATAACTGCACATCTACACAATGTTTTCATATGAATATCCATAAAAGAATGAGCTGCATAGGGAAAATAAAAATTACAGGCAACAAAAGAAACCAAATACCTAAGAAACAGAAACAAACAAAAAAATAATGTCAGCTACAGTAAGTCTATATTTGCAAAGTGGAATATACCCAAAGTTTTCCTATTGCAGTCTATGTTATGCTCAAACATATCGGTCTGGCTTTAATGTGATTGCCACAAGGCTTGTAACGAAACCAATCCATATCTGAACACACACGAAAATTCTTGTGACTGATTTGTCATTGTTGTTTGCCTTCAAGTGATTACGCGGCTCCATAGAATAAGAACTGTAACACTCAAGGCAATCTGACTGCAATTAAATCAAGGCAAAGATAAACTCCTAGTTGCAGTTTGGTCAATATACTACAGGAGGATTTGGCTTGCATTGAAGTCCTCCATGGAGAAACGCCTGAGAAACAGAACGGACCTTCTTGCAAAGGGTTTGTCTCTATCCGCTGCATAATAAACGTAGGAGCCAGACTGTCTTCTGTTTACAGATCCAGCCAAAAGACTGAAAAGAGACAGGAAGCTGTACCTCTTTTTGTGGGGTTTCTACAAAGCAGTGTAAGTGGGCCCTTGGCCCAGTTTTCTCAGACTGCCTAAAATGGCAAGAAACAGTCCCACTAACACCACCACCAAAGTGGCCAAAAGTGGCCAGAAACCTACACAGTGCAGAGGGGCTCTGCAACCTATTTAGAAGGTAAACTGCTTGGAGGCTTCAAGGAGAGGCAATTTCACCCTTCAGAAAGGGAACAGCCTGGAAGGGTCACAAAACCACATCTGTGTTGCGTGTGCATGTGTGTGTGTACATTCAGATCCAGGCCACAATTTGCCCACCACTGCTCTCAAGAATCTGGCATTCAAGATGCCACTGGAATTGTTTCTCCCTTCTCCTGAAGATGGTAGGGGGAGTTCTATGGCCACTCATCCTTTCCTCCTTCCACTCATCTATTCCTCCTTCCACAATCTTACCATATTACAGCACACTGCCCACCTCCACATCCTTGCCCCAGCTCTATCAAATAGCTGGTGTTTATTTGGGCAAGCCCAAAATCTTTGAAATGAAAAGTCACTTGTATAAGTTTGCCTGCTCTGTTTCCCTTGGGACCTATCTGCTCTTGTCAGAATACTCTGAGCTGCTTCTGGAGTATTCTGGGACCCAATTTTCCCTGAATTCATCCCTTATCTTGTGGGTCTCTTCCCAGCAACAAGAGGCGACTGTCCTCTGATGCTGTCCCTGTTTGTTGCCCGGCACAGCTGCTGAGGTGAGAACATGTTGCCCAGCCATGGCATCAATGCTGGGCACCTTGTCTTAATCTCAGGGTGACTTGTGCCTACAGTGGCAGTGCCAGACATCTTGCAGGGACCATGAGTGAAAAGACAGCTATCATTGCTAAAAACATGGAACAAAATGTAAGTGTTTTTAATGCAATACAAGGGGTGGAGACCTCAAATCGGGTCCAGAGATTGTGTTAACAGCCCAGACCTGGTTTTGGATTTGAGGGCTGCATAATGTAAGCAGCAAACAGGCAGCCTAGGGGGAATTTGGGGTTTAATAGGTAATGTAGACGACAAGCCCTAGGTCTGACCACTCTTATATGCAACCACCATACCTCACATGAATAACCTCCCAGATAGTCGGTGCATGTGGCCCCATTCTGACACGGGTTTGGGGAGCATTCATCCACTTGCTCTTCACAGTAACTGCCTGTGTAGCCAGCCTGACAGTGGCAGAAGTGAGTGTTGCCTCTATCCATGCAGATGCCTGAGTTCCGACAGAGGTGGGCTACATCGACACCTGCAAGGACCAAAGAGAGATATGAGTATCAAATATGAGTAACAGGGCTCCTTTGCATGGGTGAATGTACATCTACAACATATTAAGAAAGAAATGAGCCTGGACTTCTAATAAAGCTTTTCACAACCAGAGCAGAGAACATCTAATTATGGCAAACAAATAAATAAAATGGCAGGTTATATGAAGCTTCAGATCTGGTACAAATATTCAGGGGTTGGCCTGAACAGAGTCTCTAAATTTTACCTCTGGGGACTACAACATACAGAATCCAACAGTTATCACAGAAATAAACTTATATAGCACAGGCATTGGGGAAATTTGAGGAGCTGCAGTCCAAAAGATGGCCAACACCCACACTTGCTAGGGGAATCTGGGAAATGTAGTTTCCAAAAGTAACTTTCCAAACCTTTGCTCCTGGCACATTTGCCTGGCCAAGAAGATGGTTAAATCTTCTACAGCTGGCATCTGCAAGAGGCAGCCAAGACTCCAGTTCTGAGACCACTCATCCTGAGTCAGGTTTGGGATCTCACATACATAAACTGCCCCTAGCCTGGATTTCATAAATGACTCTGGAACACAGATTTAACTCTTTTCACCTCCCTGCCCAAGCATCACTCATCCTCTGGGGATGGGCCAGCCTAGAAAAAGCAAGGAAACTGTGAAAGCCAGGTTGGGACCCACCTTGCTGCTGAGCAGCCACATCACAAGAGACATTGGGAACATCGCAGTAGAGGCCTGTCCAGCCACTGGTGCATTCACACCGATACAGGTTAGCGATCTGCCAGCACTTCCCTCTGTTTTTGCATGGGGAAGAGTCACACCAACGCACAAGGTTCTGTGGACACAGGGGAAAGCATACAAAAGCTTCTTATGGGAAGAAAGACAAGATAATAATAAAAAAACCAAGTCCGATAAGAAAAGGGTTTTTTTGGAATATTTTGGATTTCGGAATTCCGAATAAGGGAGAATCAACTTGTAATGTTAAATGGAAAGTCAAACTAATGAGAGGGAAAAACTGAACATATTTTGGATTAAGAGGATATGTGCAGAACTGTATCATGGAAAGAACTGTCAGCCACCAGGTTGTCCTTCCCTTACCTGGCAATTGAGTCCTGTGTAGCCCTGAGGACAAGTGCACTTATATGTCCCATAGCTGTCCTGGCAAGTGCCACCATTAAAACAAGGCTTGGAGTCGCACTCATTGATATCATGCTCACAGTAGATGCCTGTGAAGCCAGGGGGGCACACACAGGTGAATGTATTGATGCCATCCACGCAGGTCCCACCATTGAAGCAGGAGCTGAGGAAGGAAGGAAAAAAAAGAGGAGAAATCAGTTCCTTGCACAAGGACCAAGGATATTGAGAAGAAGTCTCCATTCTGGGTGCCCTGTGGGTAGGGTCATCCCTGCCCTGGAGTAATAATTCCCTTGCCCCATTCTCAGAAGCTGAATAAGTTCTGCAAAAACAAGTTAACTTTTGCAAATAACATAATTTATACAGACAACAGCACAGAACTTTGCTTCTCTTTAACCAAGAGTGTGCACACACATACCTACACGTGTACAGAGAGCCCGAATTACATCCAAATGTGTTTTAACTAGTCCAATCTCTTTCAGGTTGAGGCTTACCTTTCTGTGCAGTCTGGTGTGTTGTGCTCACAGTGGATCCCGCTGAAGCCGGAGGGGCAGGTACAAGTGTAGCTATTGACACAGTCTGTACAGTTGGCTCCATTCTTGCAGGGGTTGCTGGCACATTCGTCAATATCTTCCTCACACTTGGGGCCCTGAAAGCCAGCTAGGCAGTCACAGAAAAAGGTGTTGATGCCATCGGAGCAGGAGCCACCATTGTGGCATGGATCTGGAGGGAGAGAGGGAAGAGGGCTTTAAGGTGGGCTTGCATTCAAGATTGACACAACACCTGGGAAATAAAGCCCTGTATGGATTTCTGGAGCAAGCTGGACCTCTCCAAAGCTAGTAAGACATTTGCCTTATTGGTACCGTAAAAGAGTATTTTTATGCCTTCCTGGACTGCGTCTACACTACACCAGTATGATCCCAGTTACATTATCATGGTACCCTCCAAAGTAACCCTGAGATTTGGTGAGGGACTAAAACCAAACCCCAGTAAATAGCAAGGGCCTGCTGTAAAAAATTATTCTATCTCTCATGGATCTCTTACCAACGTCTTGCAGAAAATGAGTTCAAGGGAACATTGGTTAAGAAGTGTTGAGTTAGATTGTACATGTTTGCCATGCCTGTCTATTTTATTGCTTTATTTTTGTAAAGGGTCATGTACACTGATGATGCTGTATGAATAACAACAGCATAACACCGTGGTACTACTGGCTGAGAACTACTAAAATATGATCTGCCGCCTGGAGCTGCAAACCCAAGTTCATGTTTAATGCAGTGTAAAACCTCCTCTATTCAAGGCTGGGAATTGTACAGCCCTTCAGTTATTGCTTGACCACAACTCCCAGAATTCCTGATCCTTGACTATACTGGCAAAGGGCTGCTGGGAATTGCAATCAAACAGACTCTGGAGGACCCACATGATTCCTCTATACAGTGTCCATTTGCTCTTTGCGACAAGGAGCTACTTTGCAATATCTAAATCTAGCACAGCAACCCAGTATTTCTATTCCCGCTTTGAGCACTTACTGGGCTGGCAGTCATCAATGTCCATTTCACAGCTGTGGCCGGTGAAGCCAGGTCTACAGACGCATCGGTAGCTTCCATTTGTATTCTGACAAGTGGCGCCATTCCAACAAGGATTTTTCACACATTCGTTGATGTCAATCTCACAGGTTTGCCCTGAGAAGTACATTTGAACAAATCTTACTTGCCAATGTGCAAAAATTCCTCTCTCTGTCATCTGCCTTTTATCATATTTCTTTTCCTAGTCATTTTTTCAAACATTTCTCGCCCAAATTTAAGTTATTCTCAGTGCAGATAATAATGACATTTAAACACACAGAGCACATTTTAAAATAGCAGAGGAAACATATCACATTCAAGATTAAAAGCCATCGGCAGACAAGACAGATTAAAACATAAAAAATGAGCAGACAATATGATAGTGGTTGACATCTTGTGGCCCTCATGGTATTGTTGGGATGCAACTCCCATCATCCCTCAACACTAGCTGTGTTGCCTAGGCTTGATGAGAGTTGCAGTCCAACAACATTCAGAAAGTTATTTTACCTCTGGGATAGGGAAATAATTTGCAGGGAGCTATTATGAGCAAAGACTATTTGAAAAGGGGAAAAAATACAGGGAAATTTAACTGCTAACCACAGAACAAAAGGTCTGCAGGAAGCCAGGTGTATCCTGGGTGAACCAGGACCTAGTTAGTGGTTGTCGCTTGATGCAATAAATCAATCAACTGCAGTGGGAGAGTGTGATATCTGGAACCCGCAAAATGTGTCTTTACTTGGAGTCAAGGGGGGGAAAACTGACACTTGTTTCTTGGTTGCATTGAGGGTTTTTTTTGGAAAGGGGTGCAGAGAGATTGAGACTGACAATATTTGAAGCTGAGACCCAGAGTCATTTCAATCTATACATACCATATACCTGCTGAACATTAATAGTGCAGGTCCAAATGAACGATAATGGCAGTTTTTAAAGAAGTGGAATAACCATGATGGAACATAGAGCAAGTCAAATAGTTAACTAGCCCAAACCAATAATCTTGAATTCATGAAAGCTATTTGGAAGCCACCTAGGCCCACTACTCTTGGTGTTTGCTGTTCTCTTTTTTTAGGGCTCATAGTCCAACATGGGGCCTTGTTAGCCCTACAGGTTTAGGCAAGGAATCCTTGGCCTCCGTAGCAAAAATGTATAAGAGTCAGATATAACTCAGGAAACCATGGTGGATCCAGGGCTGAATTTGGAGAAGGTTATGACTTTGGCCATACTGGCTGGGGACTTTAGGAGTTGCAATCCACATTTTCTATAAACTATGATCAAAAGGATCAAACTCCCAACACTATGACAAGAAAGTTGAATATAATGCTAATTACAAATTTAATGTTTGCAATAACCAAAAGCCCTCTTGCAGGCTCTTTTTGTTCTTCAGTCCTGGGATGAATCCATAGATAAGTGCAACCCAGAATTACAAACACAGCATAAGCCCTCACTGTCTGTATAAGCATGATGTTACTGCTAGAGTGGGATGGACATAGTACAGTATATGGGGGTCTCATGTGGCCCTCAGAACCCAAAACATCCAAACAGCCCTCCAAAGCCCTTATTTTAAAAACTGAAAGATACCAGCCACAGATGCTAGTGAAATGTCAGGAATAAACTCTTCCAGAACACAGCCACACAGCTTGAAGAACCCATTAAAATCTATCGATACCAGCCGTGAAACCCTTCAATTCCACGTTTGCACAAGTCTTAGGCAATTTTTGCACAAAAGCACAGGAACGCCCGCCAAAATGCTCGAAGATACACAAACCCATCAGCATTCCAGAACCCATGTGAAAGCTTCCATTATCCTCTGCAGTCCTTCTCAAACTGGCAACAGCAAGTGACACGGCATAGCCTCCTCTTGCCATTTTAACAAGAAGTACAGAGGATGTGGAGGTATTTCGGCTTGCTGGGGAAAAGGGTGGGTGGGATTGACTCCTGTCCCTCAAGAAGTCGCCCGTCCCTGTTATAGAAGCCGTGGAAGAACATCCTACCTTGCCAACCTGAAGGGCATGCACACAAGAAGCTTTCGTAGTCCTCTGACTCTCTGCACTCGCCCCCATTCTTACAGGGGCTGTCTGCACAAGGTGCCAAGACCTCCCTACAGGTGGGTCCTGTAATTCAAAAGACAAAATCAAAGAGCTCAGACATTTGGTTGTGGCCAAAATGGCAGCAGGGATCCAGCACACGGAATGGATATATATCTGTGCCTACTTTCGTGTTTATCCTGCTACCCAAGAAGTTTTGGATGCTTGAATCCATGGATTAAAAAAATATGTGGATAAAGGAGGGCCAAATGTATCATACGCACAGCCTAAATTTATTTACATGTACATAAATGTGTTTAAAGTGAAATTTTGGTAAGATATGACATCGCTAAAGAGAATTTTAAAAGAATTAAAAAATTAAAATTTACATTTTAATTTTTTTTAATTGCTTTAAAAACTCTGACGCCTCTCCTTTCTCCTTCCACTGAGCATTGCCTCATTCATACCATCTCTTCCACTGAGTGCCAGCATTTTAAAGGAATGAAAGCAAATGCTACACCCCACCCCTGCATGCCTAGTGATGCTCCTATGTGTGTGTAACCATGGTGTAACCTTTCCTCTGTTTGTCTGTGTGGGGAGGAGAAAAAAGTCCAACCTACTCTACAACAGATTTCATAATAGTCTTTTGGATTATGTATAGCAAGTGGACCTTCCTCCCTTCCCCACCCTATTTCTTCTGCATCTTTTCCTCTTTCTGGAAGTGGCTTGGGCCACCTTGGATTCTTTCCAAGACATTTCCTTTTGGGGGAGAAGAAACTTTTCTATGCCAAGAGGATTGTTTTTGGAAAGGCAAAGTTTTCTGAAAAGGCAGGGTTGCATGCTTACATTTTAGAATTAATGAGGTTGACCAAAGAGAGAGAAAGAGAGAGAGAAAGAAGGAGGAAAAGACATTTTTTGAAAGATGAAAGTGCGGCTTAACTTCTGCTGCTCTTCCCCACTCTCTGCCCCTTTGTACAGAAGTTTTTCCTGTTTACAAAACCACTATTCTGTGCATAATGTTATCTTCCTTGTCAGCCAGTTATCACCTAAATGCCTTTTCTGTTTTTCAGTGCCTACAACTCTGACCCACACACACACACACACCACTTTCCCGGTCTGTTTCCAACGCAACCAGCGAAGGCAGGAAAGAAGTCACGGCTTCCTCCAATTGTGCACAGGTTGCCATTTTGTGTAGCAAGAGGAAGCAGGAAACTGGCAGAGAGGAATTGCCTCAGCAGAAATTCCTACCCCTGTGAAACTTTCGGCCTGTTATGCAGGTGATCCGACGTACATTTTTCCAAAAGAGCAGTCAAGGGGGCAAACAGTTATTTGCAAAAGAGGAACAGGTCCAAAAGAAGAAGAAGAACCGGTTTATTCAAGAGTGTTTTCTAAAACAACAGTGCTGGGAAACAGGGCGGAAGAAGAACCCCTTTTCCAGTTGGAACCTGGAAAGTTATTCTTTAAAAAGTTATCTATTCCCATTACTTGTAGTTTTGGAAAAGGAGCGGTATACCATTTAAAACTGGAGGATAATTTGTGTTAACTTATTGCATTGGTTGTCACTTGGGGCAGGTGTACAAAAAGTCTTTTCAAATGCCCTTTCACGGTTGAGTCTCCTTTATCCAGAATTCAAAATCCAAAAAATATTCTAAATTTCTCATGGGTGTTGAGATAGTGATGCCTTTGTTTTCTGATGGCTCAATACGCACCAACTTTATTTCATGCAAAAAATAATTTTAAAATCTTGTATAAAATCAACTTCAGGAGCCAATGAACCATAAATGACTTTTGTGTTTAGACTTGGCTCCCATCTCCAAGGTTTCTCATTATGTAAGTAAATGCAAATACCGGCATTCCAAAATCCAAAATCCAAAACACCTCTAGCCCCAAGCTTTTCGGATAAGGGAGACTCAATCTGTAAATCCAATACATTC
Source organism: Sceloporus undulatus (assembly GCF_019175285.1). NCBI lineage: Eukaryota > Metazoa > Chordata > Lepidosauria > Squamata > Phrynosomatidae > Sceloporus > Sceloporus undulatus. Next base: position 19,623,975 of record NC_056528.1, on the reverse strand, counting down.
TAGAAAATGCTACTTATTACACCAATAAAGTACTGTAACTTCATTCTTACTTACTACCTTGAAACATACCTTTGCCCTTCTGCATTAAAATAAGTTAATAAGCAAACAAACCAAACCACAATTCATTATAAGTAATTATGTTCACTTGTTACTTCAAAACGCTAGCTCTGGACACCAAAGTTTATCCTCCCCTAATGTTCCTCTGTGAAAATCTGGGATGAAGGGCACAAAATCCTACATTCTGGAAAGCTTTTTTCCTACTTTATGGTAAGCCCCTCTTAACATTTATGGTGGCCAAAATGTCAGGGAGCAACATTCACTGTCTAAGTGTCAATAAAAGCATTCTGGGTTTTGTAGTTTCAAAAGGAAGGAATGAAATGCCCCATGATAGAGCAAGCAAAGCACTGTACTTGTGAATACACCTGTGCATGTACACATGTGTTGTGTGTATGTGTGCGTATGAGATGAGACAGATAGAGAAAAGGAATACCTAATGTCAGTTCTGTGGCCTTCAGCATTCTGTATATAAAAACCACAAGCCATGGTTCCGTTCTGTTTCCAACAACAGGAAGAAACAAGGAACACAATCTGTTCCTTCACAACCCCTCTCAGGCATCTTGCTTGCATTTCATTCATTAACTCAGGATGGAAGTTGCATTCTTTGAACCAAGAATCTGGTGCTGTTCTCTTACCAGTGTAAGGTGGAAGGCAATTGCATTGGTACCGAGCCACATCATCAATGCAGGTTCCTTGGTTGAGGCACGGGTTGGAAGCACATTCATTGATGTTTGTCTGACAGTTGGGACCTAGAAAGAAGGTGAACCACAGTGTCAATCCTTCAGGCCCATATAACTCTGTCTAGAGGATGAAGTAGAGTTCATTCCCACATCAGCCTTCCAGGATTTTTGAAACTGGTGATGCTAGGAATTCATGAAATGGTATTTTAAAAAGTTGCGTGGATCAGTCAAGCGTCTTAGTCTGTGTGATTACTATGGCTTAGAAAGGATCCATGTCTCTCAAAGCGCTTACCGCTGAATCCTTCTCGACAGGTGCAGATGTAGCCACTGACCATATCCTTACAGGTGCCGCCATTCATGCAAGGGTTAGACTCGCATTCGTTGTTGTTGATGTCACAGTTGGTCCCACTCCAGCCTGAGTCACAATCACATATGTACCTTTTGTTAAGAAACAGAAAAATATGCATGAGCCATGTCATGACTTGAGGAGCAATTCACTTTTCTAATGGATTACATCCCTCCCCTGTATTGTTTAACCTTTTTTTAAAAAAGAAAAGAAATAGACATCCAGACACTTCTGCTTTTGTTTTGTGGTTGTTTTTAATTTTTGGCAGACCAAACAGTCCCTGGAGGAACCTGGAGCGTAAAATGCCCCCACCCCCTGCAGTTGATTATCCTTGGTTTAATCTTATAGGAGTGTAGTTTTTCTTAGCACCATCTCAGTACTGAACCTGGAACCTTTTGCATGCAAACGATATGCTCTTTCTATGCAGTTCTCAAAGCAGTTGACAATAAAAACGGATAGAATAAACCCCACCATTTAGGAACAACAGAACTTTTAAAAGCCATTAAAAGCAACTCGTTAAAACTAGGGTAACTAACTTGCAATGTTACCACACCAAGAAAATAATCACCAAATGTATGGACATATAGATCTGTAGAGGATGGCAGGAATGCCCGACACTGGGATCTCACCTAATCTCTTTACAGAAATAGTTAAAACCACCAACAGAGAAGGTCTTTCACCTTTTAAAAACCATATGAATGCATGGAGCAGAAAGCACAGTGCCACAAGTGTAAAGATGGGGGCTATTTCTCTGGGCTTGTTTGGGACATGAACTTAATGCCACCCTTTCCCCTGGACTGAACCAGGTTAGAGGGTACCTTTGGCATTCTTCTACTAAACTCTGGTCTGGCTTGAGAAACTACACCCCAAATTCTCCCCCTCCCCTGTCACCAGCTTACAACTTCCAGAGACTTACCCATTCAGTCCATCGTTGCACCTCCCATGAATGCAAGGGTTACTGTTGCATTCATTCACTTCTGAAAGGCATGTGGTATCATGGTAGCCTTCTGGGCAGACACATGTGAAGCCATTGATGTTATCCCTGCAGGTACCACCATTGTGGCAAGGGTTGCTGGCGCACTCGTCAATGTTAACGTTACACATTCTCCCTGTTAGAAAGGAATCAGAAGTATGGCAATGGTTTCAACCTCCCTGAGTTTCACAGGAATCTTTGCTTGTCAGCACAGCCCATCTTCCAGACTGCAGTTTGTCATTCCCAGGCTCTCCTCCCCATTGCTTTCTTACCTGTGTATCCTGGCTCACAGGCGCATTCGTAGCCATTGATTTTGTCTATGCATTTGCCATAGTCACAAGGGTTACTGGCACAGTCGTCCAGGTTGATTTCACAATTGGGTCCTTCCAAAAGGAAGAAGAAGCAAAGATTAAAAAACAAGCAAGGGATAGAAAGCATGCATGAATCCAATGACGTTCAAGGTGACCTTATTTTGGGGGAGGCTCTTCTTTCTGCTCCCTGCCCCAAAGAGCCTTTTCCCAAATAATAATGAACAGATTTTGGAATTAGTTTCATTCCAAAACAAATCATTCAAAACAAAAAGGCTGAAAACAAACAACCTATTGTTGTCTTCTTCTCCAAATGGCTGCAGTATGTTTCTGCTGCAGTTTTTTAGAGGTGCGAGTAAAACAGCACAAATAAGAATAATGGTCACAGAAAACAGTTTCATCAAAATTATCTTTCAGGAGTCCTTTGACTGTGTAATTCCTGTATGGCAGTGGCCCTTGGAGTCTCCACCAATTCTATGATAGTAAGCTTTTATTCCTGTTTCTAGCACTTCAGATGCAAATACATGGTGGGAAGTTATGTATCAACTGTAGGAGTATTGAGAAAACATAGAAAACAAAGTTTCCAGGAGTTGAGGAGACAGAATTTCAGTGCCCTGACCAATCTCTTGCGTAATTGATGGCTTGCAAGACCACAATCAGATTGTGCAGAATCAAAGTTTATGCAACCAGGGACATTTTTACAGATCCCAGAATTTATTTTACATGGCATATCTAACTATGTTCTAGTTTTGGGCATTTTCTCACTCAGACTTTTACAAACACCTCCTTGGACTTGGTTTCTGGATCCATAGGTGGCCAAAAATGTATAGGCAAAGCTGTTGTCCTACAGCTTCCTGGGGTAGGAAGCTTGAGCAATCCTTACCTGTTGTTCCTTTGAGGCAGAGGCAATTGTAAGCATTGTTCCTGTCTTGGCAAGTTCCTCCATTTTTGCATGGCTGACTTTGGCACTCATTGATATTAATGTCACAGCGGTGGCCAGTGTAGCCAGGCTCACAGAGGCATGTGAAGGTGGCAATGCCATCCTGGCAGGTGCCATAATGGCACGGGTCTGGGTTACATTCATCAATATCGGTCTCACAGTGCGGGCCAGAAAAACCTAGAGTTGAATACATATCAAACATCAGAAGCGTAGCAAGGCATAGAAAAATCATGGTAATCATTTCCATGGTTCAGCCTTGTTGCAGAACAAGAATGACAACGGACAATGCTGGATCAGCCAAGGGAGCCCAGAAACTACTAGCCAACAGATACCCTAGCAGTTATCTAATCCTTCTTTTCTTTACTCCTACAAGTAGATAGAAAGTGCCACTGGCAGTACAATAGAGCTAGAAACTATTAATTTATTTAAAACATTTATATCTTGCTTTTCTCTTTTTTATTAAAGCTGAAATGAATGACAGTAACATAATCTGGGGAAAGGGCCTGCTAACTTTGCTTCTGGATTACCATGGTGGGAAACCAGTTGTGTTTGAAAGCAAGCACTGTAGCTCAAATGTAGAACATATGCTTTATGGAGCAATCCTTGGTATCTGCAGGTAGGAGTGGGAAAGACCCTCTCATTTAAAATTCTAGCAGACAATTGACTGTCAGTGGGAGAGACAGATCAATGCCTGACTCAGTATAAGGCAGCTTTCCTATGTTCCTGCAATGAATTCAGCACTGTGTTACGCACATCAAGAGATCAAAGGGAACTTAGTGTATATGGGGGTGGGGTGGGGGGCACATTTTTCATGGTGAGGGTTGAATTTCTCAGAGAAACCAGTAAGGAATGGGGCATACTGAAAGTGGGTGGAGTGTGGGTTACAGAACTTATTTTAGGGAACAGTTCTCTCCTTAGCAATCTTAAATTTTAATACTGTATGGTGGTATCCACTGGGGTTTGGTTCCAGAACCCCTCGTGGATAACAAAATCTGGGGATGCTCAAGTCCCATTAAATACAAGGAGATAGTGAAATGGTGTCCTTTATATATAATGGCAAAACAAATGTTTGCTTTTTGAAATGTATAAATTTTAAAAATATTTTCCAACTGTGAGTGCTTGAATCCGTGGATAAAAAAATCCATTGATTCATAGGGCTGATTGTACCTTGAACTGACCAATACTGGAAAGATCTTTTGCTGGGGGGAGCAAAACAAAAACCCCACTGGCTTTGCTGGCAAGGGCTGAGAGATGTAATTCAACTACAAACCCTAGAATTCCATAGCATGGAGCTACAAACACTTAAAGTAGTGTCAAAGTGTGCTATTTCAACAGTAGATGCACCCTGACTCCCAGAGAAGGGTAGGAGGTCAACTCTGGATCAAACTTGAAAACTGCCTTGTAAAGGAGACCAACTTTGGATCAAACTTGAAAACTGTTCTGCAAAAGAGACCAACTGTGGATCAAAATTGAAAACTGCCCTGCAAAGGAGACTAACTCTGGATCAAACCTGAAAACTGCCCTGCGAGGAACAGTTCTGGCTCAAACTTGGAAACTTCCCTGCAAAAACTCTGAGAAGGCATTGGTAGCAAATGCTCTACTGGAGTGGCAAAGAATTGGGATTGGGTTGCTGGAGGGAGTGATGGAGAAAAGAGGGGTAAGCATGGAGAGCTGGTGTCTGAACGCTCTAAGAAGAAACTACCGTCGGGATTGAAAAGAGCTTGGCTTTGTCCCTGAAAGAATACAATGACTCCCCTCTAACAAACAAACCCTTTCTTTATTTCCTGCCACCCCCTTCCTTTCACAGGAGGCCAAAGCTGGCCTCTTCTCTCTGCTCTTTCGTCTGCATGCGGCTCGGATAGGCTGGACGTGGAATCCAAAAGGCCAGGGAGGGGTCGGGACGGATGGCTGTGTGCCGCTGCTGTGCTGTGGGGGGATAATAGCCATGCCCCATTATCTCCCCCGTCCTCCAACGACTGAGAAGTGCAGGGCCAGAGGGAGAAGGACAAAGAAGAGGGGAAGCAAGGGAGAGGGGCTCTTTTTTTTCCAGAAGGAAGACAAAGTACGGCTTTGACTGTGCACACATACACCTCCCCACCCCATGAAATCCACATCACAGCTTTTCATCAGCGCTCCAGCCTGACCAAGACGCTCATTAGAGACTGTTCAGCTGGAAGATTTCTGGCGGGAGCAACTCCACAAAAGCCCCACTGTTTGTTGCTCAGGGCTTACGGCGTCGGTTTTGTCCAAACGCTACTTGAGTTTCACTCAGCGAGCGCACACAACCCCGTGCCTGGGGTAGCGGTGGCTGAGAGGGGGGTGGCCGCGGTGGCAACATTTTTCATTTTTCTCTTTAAAAATTGTTCCCGCTTTCTTCCTTTTGCAGAGACGAGGGGCCTGAGGAGAGGGGGAAGATGGCAACACACAGAGGCGCCTCACAGAGAGAGGCCATTTTGGTTTTTAGCCAAGATGGAGGAAGTCATCTCTATGTGTCAGGAGCTCTATGCAGCCGGAGATAGACAGAGGAAAAAAGGGGGCAGGAAATGGGCACACTATACAAATATTGTGTTGTGTAAGAGCCCTTGGAATTGCACCAACAAGGCTAGGCATAGGGTTCACTGTTTTTAGCTTAAACTGCTACTGTTGATGACCCACTAAGCCAAATTTAGCTATCCAGAACCTTAGGGGCAAATCCTAGTGTAGTTGCCTACATGCTGGCAATGGATATATTTGGGACACATTCTGAAATCTGTATGGCAGGTTAAAAGATACAGGGCAGCACTGGGCTCCTCAGTCTTATCAGGGACCTGTGACTCAGAGTAGTGCCCTTCTGGGCATGGATTCAAAGACAAGGCAGAGCAATACTCCTGTTCTGTTTGAGTGGCAAGGAAGGCACAGCAGCATGGCTGCTGAGGTCACCATGGCAGAAATGGCCCCATATTTTTACCAGTGGAACACTCAACCTCCCCAAGATAGGACATCCCTCTCCTGCCCTAGCAGGAGATCACTTGACACATTGGCCATATAAGCTCAAGATCTTGCTCCATTATGGGGTAAAAAAAAACTTCTTTAGTCATCAGAGAAACAATACACTTCCTCCAAAAAGACTCCCGATTACCTTCAGTGCATTCACACATGTAGGCGTTGGGGCCGTCAATGCATTTGGCTCCATTCTTGCATGGTGTGCTGGCGCATTCATCAATGTCATACTGGCACAAGTGACCGTTAAAGCCTGCAAGGGAACAAAGGCGGGTGCGGGGAGGAGAAGAGATTTTGGCTCAAGGACTCTCAGGCTCTGGCCACTGGCCCAGAATAGCCCCCCTCCTCTCAGCACTAAGGCCTGTCCAGTGACTATGAGCTCCCTTCCCGTTTCTGCCAAATACCAACAACCACTCCAGATATGAAACCAGGAGCGTAAAGGGCTGCTCAACTCACTCATCACCTAGACTAGAGCAAGTATGATAACTCCTCCGAGTTAGACCTTAGGAAAAGATAATCTTTGGGTAAGTCCAATCAGTATGCTGGAGAATTCTGGAAATTGTAGGGCCCCCCCCTCCCAAAAGTTAACAGCATGCCAAAGGAGCTTGTAGCACTTTCTTTCAGTTAGTCTCAAAGTTGCTGCAAGATCCTTTGGCATACTGATTTTTCAGACTAGCGTGGCTGTGTCTTTGAATTCTACCACCCAAACTGGAAATAAAAGCTTTGTAAGAGCTAGGTTATTTTTCCTCCTCCTTTAAGACAAAAGTGACGAACACAAGTAAACTGTAGGCATCCAAGAGGTGGGGAAATATTGTACCTGACAAGGAGGAGAGTTGAAAATAAAACCAAGCAAGCCTCTCGTGTCTTTTCTGTGAAATATTATTACACAGACCATTTCCAAGTTGTCACTGTAAGCTTCCTAACTTCTCTCCTACGAAACATCTTGGCAAAAGGATAAAATGCCAGCTTGGGATGGATGATTAAGTGCGTAATTCTATAAATGGATTAACTTTTTTTGCTGTCCACTCCTTGATAAATTCTGTAATGTATTTCTTGGTCTTGGGAAGGGCAATAGCTATTGTGATTCCCCTGCCCTCAAAAATATATGGAAAATAGGACAACCACCCCATCCCTCTCCCAGCAATGCCTCAAAAACAAAACTTCCCACAAATGTAAAATACAAACTAACTAGGCACATTATGTGTCTCCTCAATCCCCCCCCCCCCCCCAGCTCCCCAGACTTCTCTGGAAGTCTTTTGTAGAGACTTTAAAAAGCATGCCATAGATCCATGTTGCACAGCCTCCTTTTCAGTTGCTCTACTTGGCTCATTGCCTGGTATGGAAGTGATGGCCAACTGTGCCTCCTCGCTTCCACTCGCCTTCCCTTACTTATTATACATTTGGTAGCTTAGCTCTGGGAAGCATGTCACGGTGCAGCACAATACCTCTACTCTAGTCCATTTGCTTGCACACACACTCACCAATTTATCCTTGGCTCCCTTCACTTGTCCTTGTATCAGGATGTACAAAGAAGTTGAAAAATATGGGACCCTGCCCCAACACACACACAATGTGTCCATACTACACAATTACAGCACATTAATCCCACCTTGACTATCATAGCTCCCGCCTATGGAATCCAGTTTTATGAGAGAGTTCTCTGCAAGAGCTGCTTGGTTTACTCCCCTGAACTGCAGTTCCCAAATTACCCTTATTTCATCCTCAGTCTCTCTTCTAAGGATATAACTCAGGGAGTTATAGTTTAGTAAGCTAAAGCTCTCCAGCAGAGAATTCTATCCTGTACCAAACAATGAATCCCAGGATTTTATTGAATGGCGCAATGGATGTTAAAATAGTATCAAATTGCTCTACTAGCACAGTGCAAATATATGTGATTTAGTTTTCCATGAAGTACCTTGTGATCTGTACGTAAAGAGATCTTGTAGCACCTTTGAGACTAACTGAAAGAAATTAGCAGCACAAGCCTCCTTAGACCTCAGTCTACTTCTTCAGATGCATTTGGAAGTTTGCATTTGCAAATGCATCTGAGTAAGTGGACTGAAATTTCTGAAAGCTCATGCTGCCAACTTCTTTCTTTCAGTTAGTCTCAAAGGCGCTACAAGACCTCTTCACATTCCGATTTTACAGACTAACATAGCTATATCTTTGAATTCTACCACTTTGTGAACTGTAGTTTAGGAGAACAGACCAGAACCCACTTGGAGAGAATTATTAAGTCCTTCACTAAACCACAGATCCTAGGATACTGTAGGATAGATGCACGGCAAACACATTGGGATCAAACTGCTATAACTGTGCAATGATGATTACAGTTAGAACTTTTTCCAATGCAAATCTAAGGGTGGCGGGGTCCTAATCCCCTTTTTGCTGGCTACTGTGAGCTACAGAATACCATTCTACATTAATGCATGGATGTGCTCTTCACATGGGGGGCTACTGGACTCTATCCAACAAGTTTCTTCTTGGACCAAACAAGCCCTCCCCACTTTGTTCTCCATCACCATGGAGACAGATGCCTGGGGTTCTGAATGAGCAATAGTGACCCATGAGGGACCGGCTCTGAGAACATCTTATTTGCATCTCTAGCCTGGCTTCTCAACTTCCAGAGCGAGGGTTTGGGGGGAGGGGGGACGGACTATTTTACGGATTAGCCAGATTTCACCCATTCACTTGCCTTACCCCCATGGACTTCCAACACCTTATTTGAATATACCCAGCCTTCCTCTTGCCCCATCCCATGACGGTTCCCAAGCTGGGGGGCCCTTTTCAAGTTGCAAAGCTTGTTGTTGGAATTATTTAAATCGGTCCTCTCTCTTTCTCTCTCTCATATTCAGATGAAGGGGAGGCAGAATTTGGCTTCAAGGTCTCTTAATGCCAGAAAAGAGGTGGGGTGGAAGGATCGTCTTGAGACATAGGGTATGCCTGAGGGGGGGGGAGGTGGCCCTTTTTATCAGTAGAATAGAAACCTCATATTCCAGGGGTGAGAAAAGTGTGGCCTGTGAACCATATGTGGCCCCAGGAACTTAAAAATAACAAAACAACAGCCACCCAAATGTTGTCCAAAAGCTCAAAATGAAGGACAAAAAAGATTCCCAAATAAATGCAGCAAGCAAGCAGAGTAACAAAACAAACTGGAAGTGAGAAATGTTTTGTTCCAGTTATGTTTTCATCTGGAGATGAGGTTGCTGCAAGGGTTAGAATTGGCCCCTGTGCCCTCTCCAGACATCTAGCCATGATCTACACCTTACCCTGCCTTTGCCAAAAACAACACAGAGCATCTGCCCCAATGTGGGGGTGAGCTGGGTATAATATAAATATGTTGGCTTACAGCTGTTTTCACCCCCAGCCAGCATCACTGATAGTGGGAGTGATTTAAGCTGTAGCCCGACACATGAGAAGGCACAGGATAACTGTCTTGAAATATCTAAATCTTGAAATTATCTGACAGAATGTAATGTAGAAGATGGAGTGGGCTTGTTTTCTGCTGTTCCAAAGGCTTGAATACAAACCAGTGGATTCAAATGACAAGAAAAAAGATCCCCCCTACTAAACATTAAAAAGAACTTCTGGATGTAAGAGCTGTCTGACCGTGGGATGAATTGCCCCAGAAGCTGGTAGGCTTGCCTTCTTTGGAGGTATTTGAATCAGAGTTAGATGGGCATTTTTCAGGAGGACTTTAGGTGTGCATTCTTGCAAGGCAGGGAGTTGGACTAGAAGATCCATGTGGTCCTTTCAAACTCTTAAGACTCTATGATCCTATGACTTCTTGATGGATCCCATTATTGAAGAAGGCCTTCTTCTATGGCTCACATAAATTTGCTACAAGCTCACAACCAGTGGAGAAACCACAAAAAGACACCCATCTTTTCCTTGCAGAAAAGACACGTTCTGAATTAGTTATTTTGGATAGAGCTGTCAGTGTTGCCGCTGTTCCAGACAGTGTTAGGAAATGGGATCTCGAGAAAAGATCTAACCTACAGGGGGATTCTGGGAGTTATAATCCAAAGAGTAACATTCCAAAGCTCTCTAGAACTAAGTCCCATCTAGAGCAGTGTCCTGTTTCTAGGAAAGGAAAGCTGGCGGCCAGGACAAAAATAATGGCCAACTCTGCTTTGTTGTTTTCTTGCAGCATGTGTTAACAAGAGATAGACTATCCCTGAACATGGACCTTTCATTTAGCCAGCATGGTCAGTAGCAATGGCAGCCCTTCCTCTAAAATTAAGACCCTCAGATTTGAAATTTTAATAAAGACACACACTCACAAATACACACAGACACACTTCTCCTCTAAGTTGCCAAAAGCAGAAGATATAATGCAAAGCATAGGTTATTTCCCTTGAGCTGCCTACTTCGACTAGGTTTAAATCCATCAGTCTAGCATAGCCTCTGGGTGGTGGATTAATTTCAGCTCTTTTTCTACTACAAAGACTTTGAGCTGAAGGCAAAATAATCAATTCCCCCTGCTTCCTCCTCCCATTAGTACCTATGGGGCACTCGCAAGCGAACTCGTTGATTTTGTCTATGCAGTTCCCGTTGTGGAGGCAGGGGCTGCTGGCACATTCGTCCGTGTTGATTTCACAGTAAACACCCTCATACCCTGCATGGGAAATAAAAAAGAAGGTAAGCCCCAGGTAGAGAGGTAGTGTGGTGTAGTAGTTTGAGCACTGGACTATGATTCTGGAGATCAGGATTCAGTTCCTTGCTTGGTTATGGAAGCGCACTGGGTGACCATGGCCAAGTTACACACTCTCAGCCCCAGAAAACCCTGTGATAGGTTCACTTTAGGGTCACTATAAGGTGGAAATGACTTGAAGGCACACAACAATAAAAACAACAATAATCTTTCCCTTTGTAGGAAAAATTCAGCAACTTGCAGAAGCAGACTGTCTCTTGAAATCAGTTACAAAATGGGACCCCACTTGTCTCGGTAGCCACTTCCTCTCATATAAGGAGGACATGATACTGGTTGTGGCTTAGCCCACACACAACCCATTCTGCAATATGAGAGAGAGAGAGCTGCAAACAATGTTTCAGTCTGGCCTTATTTATTTTCCAACAGAAGTCTTCCCACACTGGGTTCTAACTAGTCCCCTTCCACCAACATCACCATCCTGCTCTGCTCTGGCTTCCCAGTATTATTTTCCAATTTCAATTGAACCACTGGAAGCTACTAAGCACAGACAGTCTTCATTAGGATATTTTACTGGGGTGAGGAGAGCCAGTGTGGTGTAGTGGTTTGATCATAGGACTATGACTCTGGAGACCAGGGTTCAATTCCTGTTTGGCAATGGAAACCAGCTGGGTGACCTTGGGCGAGTCACACCCTCTCAGCCCCAGAAAACCCACTGATAGGTTCATCTTAGGCTAACCATAAATAAAAACTGACTTGAAGGCACACAACAGCAAATGACAACAGACCTCCTTCATGTCCCACCTTTTAAGAGATATTCTGAATTTTTGCAAAAACTGGCATTCCTCCAAACATGCCAATCCCTTTTCTTGTAGTTTCTTGGCAGCTCCAGTTTTGGCTTCATTTCTGAGTTCACTATTAGAGAAGGTGTTCAAACCCATTATCCATTCACAGGTAACCTGCATTTGCACAGATGCCTTCTATTCCAACTTTCCTTCCTCCACAGGCCATAAATCTAAGCTTCACCTCTCCGGCAACAGACAAGTGTCTATTTGTGGCTTATATTATCCCCACTTTCGCCTGAGTCCCAAACCCTTGAAGCAGAGTGTTTTGCCACATATTTATTTATTCTCATAGTCATCTTGACTTCTAAGCTTGGTCTGCTCTTTGTTGTTATTGTTGTTTGCTTCCAAGTTGCTTCATGAGGTTTTCTTGGCATGATTTATTCAGATATGGTTTGCCACTGCCTTCCCTGAGGTTGTGAGAACAGAACTGGCACAAGGTCACCTGGAGTGGGGATCAATGGCTGAGCAGGTATTTGAGTCCTGGCTTCCTGGAATCCTAAAGCAACATTACACCATGCTGGATCTTACATGTCACCCCCAATCCAATGCTATGGGACAGAAGTGGGGAACATGTCCCTTCCAATCCTGAACTTCTTCAGACTATTAATCCCCTTTCCCCATGATACCACCATTTGATGATTTCCCACCTTTTGCATGGGATTTTTCCTCATTCTAAAGGGTTAAAAATGCCTCCCCTAAGCCTTAGTTATCAGCAGCAAGAGCTTTAAACTAAAATATGCTGATCTTTTTGGCTACACACCTTTTTGCCTTTGGCTCTCTCTGCTGCAGGAAAGGAGGCCCTCAAAAACTTTCCTGAAACGGAATCCAACCCTTGTGCAAAAAGTGGCTCTCCACTTCCAATCTGCAACATTCTGCTGGCTTACCTGGCATGCAAATGCAATGGAAGACTCCAATCTGGTCTAAACAGGTGGCATCGTTCTGGCAAGGGTTAGAGGAGCACTCATTCACATCAATTTCACAGCGAGGACCGGAGTAGCCTTGCTGACACTGGCAATGGAATGACCCCTCTGTGTTGATGCACTTCCCAGCATGCTCACAAGGGTTGGCACCTAATGAATTAAACATACAAAGGGGACAATTACATTCAATTGTTCTCATCACTATTAGACCCAGTTAGAAGCTTTAGTTGGGGGCAGATATGCCTAATTTATCAGTGGCTTCGCTTTCTTTTTAACAGAAAAGCAAAGGCGGGAGGCTACCAAAGAACAGATTTGGTAATATATTGTTTTATTCTTTCACTTCCAGATACGAGATGTATCACCCTCTCTCTCTCTATCCCTTTCCATTACTCCCTCAGTAGTTTCTTACAGCTGATTCTCAACAACAGCAGATTAATAGGAAGGAGGATGAAGGCAGGCTGGTCTAAACCCCAAAGTTATGGCTCTCACAAACCACCTGTCTATTCAGTGCCTAAGCTATGCTTGAAGACCCACTGCACTCCTGTTAATAAAAGGGTAATTAATGGCCCCAAAACCAAAGCAGAAATGTGGGATTCTTTCTTTAAATAAGAACCTTTCCATCACTGGTTCTTCGTCTGTAAGTACGACTGTCTATGGACAGCATCAGAAACTTCCTGTAAATTGCTGTCTGCCTGTTTCTTTCTATTTGCCTTCAACTTCTGTTCCTTACTCGGTTTTAGTTTCTCTATGAGACAAATTCCTGATCGAGATATCAAATTTCCCAGTCCCTCTTCCTCCTCATTCTTCAATACAGCATCTATTCCTGGTTATTCCCTGGCTACCCAAGTTTGGTCACTTACCCAATGCACATTCATCCATATCCTGGTTGCAGGCAGGTCCAGTGTAGCCTGTTGGGCAGGTGCAAATGGCTTTGCCAGTAACAGGGTTGGTGTCGCAGTTAGAGCCTTCATTGCAGGGGTTACTGATGCAAGCATCACTAAGGTGGCAGAGCAAACCTGTTGGGAGATAAGACAATATTGCTTAGAGAGGACTCCTTAAAACAAATGCCCTTTTCTTTCTCAATATGGCACTTCTCTCAAATGTCCCAAGTCAGTTAGTCTGATTCCAAGGATCAACAGGAAAATGGGGCACCTACCTATGCTCTAGACTGCGGTCCCAATCCAGCCCTTTGGGATCCTTGGATGGCCACACCTATTTCCCCCAAACATCATCATTTGGGGTGTTCCTGGTTTTTCCATCTACCCCCCTTCAATTCTTAAAGGTCAAAATGGCTTTCCTAAAGGTTAGTTAATGGCAAGAAGAGCTTTCAGCTGAAATACGCTGGTCTTTTGGATTCCATCCCTTTGGTTCCACTCCCTAAGAACTGCTCTGAAACTAAATTTGGCTAGTGGAGATGAACTGAAAGACATTCCCAATCCCCGATCTTCATTAAACACCAGCTCCTCTGCTAGGCTGTACCCCTCTCCTTGACTAATATTTCCCTGCCACCCTTCCTTCTCGTTCACACCTGTCCGTCCATGTGGGCATTCACAGTAGAAGGAGGCCACGCGGTCATGGCAGGTGGCCCCTGTGAAGCAGGCGGCGCTGGCACAGTCATCGATGTTTTCACTACAGTCCTCGCCGGTCCAGCCATTGACACAGACGCAGTTGTAGCCGCCATGGGTGTTGTGGCAGGTGCCCCCATTTTGGCAAGCGTTGGGAATGAGTTGGCACTCATCCACATCCTCAGTGCAGTACTGGCCTAAGGAAAGGATGGAGGGGGGAGGAATAAAAAGAAATTTTGTCAAGATCCTGCTGCCCAATCTGGAGCAGCATGCAGAGTCTAAAAGAGCTGTAGCTTTTTATGTTCTGTAGCTCCATCCTATGGGATCCTGGGATTTACAGTTTTACAAGGTCTTTAGTCTTTTCTACCAAAGAGGTCTGGTGCCTCATGAAATTATAAATCCCAGAATTTGGTCTGATGGAGCCATGGCACTTAAAGTGGTGTGAAACTGCATTATTTCTATGTGTAGATGTACGCCTGCTGTAAAGTGAGGAGAGCAGCATTTTGGAGATTCCTGAGGAGCAAGTAGGTTTCTTCAGTCTTCAATTCAATTGCCCCCTTATCAGCTTCTAGGTCTAGCCTCACCACCAACCTTGCCACCTCTACCAAAAATCTTGGCATTTATGCATTACCTGTCCATTCAGGCAAGCACTGACAGTTGTAGGTGTTCACCCCATCAACACAGGTTCCTCCGTTCTTGCAGCCATTTCCTGGGCAATCATCAATGTTTTTCTCACAATTCTGACCAGTAAAACCTTCCAGGTGGGAAGTGAGTGTGGCACAGACATGGAAGAAGGGAAAGAAAGGACATGCATTAAGCCATTTGTTGTCATCCCAATGATGGGAACAAAAATAGCAAGCCCAGGCCCACTCAGCACATATTGGTCTCAAAATAGAAGTGTCCAGTAATAATTTTCTATGCTCAGACCTGATGTGAGGAAAATATGTTTGCCCACAGTGAAGATCTGGCATGAAACTGGCTAGTTGTCCACTTTCTCCTTTGTTAAAAAAAATGCTTGTGCAAACTTTTTCCTAAGTTTGAAAGTGTCTGAATCCAAGCTGCTTCAGGGAGCAAGAAAGTGGTGCAAAAAAGGCCAGTTGAGAAGCATTAAATTCCCCAGTTCATTCCACAAATTCATCTGTGTATTCTGCATGTCTTGCTCTTTCTGAGCATTAGTTATAGGGGTGAGGAATACACATTGCCAGAGATGAGGCTGTCCTGGATACTACAGCGAGAGAGAACTGCAAGACTGGGCTTGTGTTTCTGTGCTGTGCCAGTACTGAATGTGCTATTTTGTATAGATCCAGCCTTTCCAGAATTTTAACTGGTGGTTAAAAATAGAAAAGGATGTCATGGCCAATGGCTACAACTGACGAAAGAGCAGAGTTTAAAAAAACACACCGCTACTACTCTCTTTTCCACTTCAAGCAAGGAAGTAGCCTCTTCCTTGATGGTCTCTTTGTATATTATAAGACATTTTAAGTCCATCAAACCTTGGACTTAATCAGAGTCTTTTTCCTTTCTGAGGATGAATTAATTTTTATTGGCACCAGTACTAGCATTTGTTTTTTTATTATTGTGGCAGATTTTGTATGCAAACGGTCCCAGGTGAAATCCTTGGCATTCCCAAGTAGGGCTAGGAAACATTAGAGATCCTCTGTCAGTGTATGCAATACAGAGCTAGATGGGCTATCATGTACAGTGTGTATATGTGTATGTGCCTTCAAGTTGCCTATTGGTATGTTGCAACACCATAAATATCAAAGGGTTTTCTTAGGCAAGAAATATTCTGAAGTGGTTGGCTCTTGTCTTCCACTAAAGTATAGCCTACAGCACCTTAGTAGTCTCCCACTCAAGTACTAACCATGCCTAACCCTGGTTAGCCTCCAAGTTCAGAAGAGATCTGGTGCCTTTAAGGCATCTGCGCCATTCATATCAGTACCTACATACAAATTACTTGTGCTTTCTCATCCAAAATTCCAAAAACTAGAAAATGAGAGACCAAAGAAGGAGAAAACTTGCAAAGCTTTAAATTTCCTAATTTATTTAGTTTGCTTGAAATGATTGCTCTGACTAACGGTTGCTCTGATCCTCTGTCTAGACTCATTTTCATTCCTCTACTAGATCCAGATGAGAACACAAAGGCATGCAAAACCTAAAGATAGTTGGTTGGCTCTTGCCTTGGAAACCCCTAATGAAATGGCACCCCAGCAAAGCATTCTCTCTCTCTCACTCTCCAGTTGTTGAAATGCTTTGAATGCTGATGAAAAGTGCAGCAAATAATAGCACCTGTCCCAGGGTTATTGCTCCTTCCTATTTTTTTTAAAGGAGTGGCAGGGAGATTCTGGGTGATGTAGAACAAAAATAAATGCAACTGTCCAAAGCTCTGTTGCTGTTTGTAAGGTATAGCGCACATCTTGAGATTGTCAAAGAACACAAAATGGAATACCATGCAAAGCTGGTACATGATAGTTTTGCAAATAGCACTGGTGACGATGTTTAGCCATCACAGCAGAGGAATAGCAAGCCATCAGAAACCAGACTGCAGAAACCAGATTCAAGATTGTTTTTATTAGTTTTAAATAGTGTAAAACACATGCAGCCTGATATCTGATGGTTTGCTGTTCCTCTGCTGTGATGGCTAAACATCTTCACCAGCAATGTTTGCAAAGTTGCCATGTACCAGCTTTGCATAGTATTCCAACACGGGGCAGATATCACGACTGAATCTGCACCACTCTGCAACAGCACACATGAACACACACACAGCCTATCTGGAGTCTGCTTTCAGTACTGGGGCTCTGGTTTGCAAGTAAAAATAGATGAAAGTCCTCTCCTGTACATGTTCAGATTCCCTTTCACTCACCACTGAGCAAATACACAAACATCAGAGGTAAAGGCTTCATATTGTAAGATGGGCTTCCAGAAGAGAGGGCAGTTTGCCAGGTCAGCTTTCAGACTCTGCTTGACCACAGTCACTTTTCAAGAAATTAACCACAGCAATCAGAGGGTATAAGCAGCTAGCTGCAGCTCAACTTGCAGGTGTTCATATCATTTCTGCTTAATTTTGCTTTCATTATGAACCCTTTTTTCCCAAACCACATCAAGGGGAAAAAAACCTGTTAGGATACAAGCATTTCCAACCAAGTGGCTGGTCTCCCTTCACCACCTATAACTCTTTTCATAGGTTCCATGCTCCTCACATCCTTAAGACTCCCACTAAGTCTTTGATCTGGAATACCTGTTTATACTTTCGAGAGAGGAGTTGTGCAACACTAACTTTGTATAAAACATGCACACAGAGGCATATGAAGCATATCCTAGAGCCAGGGCGGTTCCAGCCCAAGAGGCTCAACATTTCAGTCCCCATCCGGCCGAGCCGGAAGTGGTACCAAAAAATGGAAGGAAGTCACACTACAGAAAGGAAGGGGTGTGTGCAATGTAGACTCCACAAATAGCAATCATTTTTGATATTTCTGCACAAGGGCAGACACTGAAATGGTGTTGGGAAGCTGCATCATACTGAATCAGACCTTTTCAGTCCGTTTATTTTTGTACACACCGGGGTGGGAATCACGCAATCCAACAGATGTTGTTGATGGACTACAGCTCCCAGCTTTCCTCATCATTAGCTGTGCTGGCTAGAGCTCAAGGCAATCCAACAACACCGAGAGGGCTGTAGCATTCCCACTTCGGTCCACACTGGGGTGGGCAAAATGAGGCCCATGGGCTGCAGGAATCACCTGGAGCCATTCTGTGGCTCCTAGTAGTTGTTTTGAATTGCTCTGATCCAACTGCAAAATGACCTGTCAGATTATTTTGCAGTTGGATCAGTATGCAGTCGTAAGCAGTCTGGATCAGTATGCAAAGGGATATTGGAGCACCTTTGAGACATGAGATGCAAGTAGACTCTGATGACCTGCATCTGAGGAAGTGGACCAAGTGTACAAAAGCTTATGCTATAATTTCTTTCACATAGTTCTCAAAGGCGCTATACAAGATCCCTTGCATACTGATCTTAGGTGATTAAAATTAAACTTTTTTTCAACTTTTGAAAAAAAAACTGTACAAAAGCCATGAAACCCACTAAAGAACAGAGTCATGAGGAAGAGGATATAGTCCTCTGGGGAGTCCCAGAGGGCCAGATTGAGAGCCCAGACGTTTTGGTCCCAGGGTCCAAGTTTTCTCACCCACTGTCTATACTGAGCCAATAGTGGTTTCTCAAGGCCTTTACAAGGCCTTCCCAGAGATACTGAGGATTCAACTTGAGACTTCTAGGATACGTCAAGTAACACATTGCAGGGCAACATCTTTCCCCCTATACTACATGAAATCAGGCATGCTGAAAGTCACAATCCATTCTGCCAGGACATACACCAAAATGTGCAAAGGTACCTCTGGGTGACGGGGAAAGGTACACCTTGAAGTATTTTAAGGACACTTTAGCTGGCTAAGAGACCAGTTAACATCTGGGTAAAGGATCTTGCTCATTTCACTTGCTTTTAACCCCTTGCTCATTCAACCTATTTATTTCCTCTTTCAATCAAAGTAAAGAAACTGTCAGCCTCATTCTTTCCAGGCAAGTCCTCTGAAACTCAAAGGGGAGGCACTTTATCATCCTCTACAAAGAACTGGCTCAGTTCGTCTGAGGGCTGTCTACACTTGCCAGAATACTCTGGGCCAGCCCAGAGTATTCTGGCCCTGAAGTTTCTCCAAATTTGCCCCTGATCTGATCTGAGTTTTTGGCTCTTGCAGCCAATGATGGGCAGCTGCCTTCTCACACAGCCCTCATTCATCACCTGGCACCACTGCTGGGGTCAGAATGAGATACCCAGCCACATTATTGACACCAAGTTTCTTGTTCTGATCTCAAATCAATTTGTACCCACAGTGGCTATGCCAAGCAGTTCCCAGAAACCAGGACTGAAAAGGCATTCACCTCGGTCACTATGAAGAGAGAGGAAAAGCTGCAGCAAAAAGTGAGTTTTTAAAATGTGGGTTAAGGGGAGGAAGCCCTAAACTAGGTGTGGATGTTGTGAAGACAATCCAGACAGATTTGTGGGTTTGGCCCTGCATTATGTAAGGACAAAGCATTATATAAGGGCCAAGGGCTTATCTACAGGGTAAATCGCCCATGTAGATAAGCCCTTGGTGACTTTCTGAAGACTTCAACAAGGCAGGACAGTAGCAAGCTCAGACCTTCTTCCCTTTCCCACTGAAAGAGGAAAAGAAACACTTGCTCCTTCCTCCTCTTCTCTCCTCATCACTCTCTCCTTTTATGCCCTGTCTTTTGCAAGTCTACAGATAATAGGGATGATCTTTGTCTTGACTGTATGCATGCCATTCTGGAGACCTTTTTGGAGCAGGGCAGAAAACGTTTGAGATAATAATAAATAAGGAAAGGTTTAGCAGGAGCTCATTTCATCCAGGACTCCCTACCAATTCCTTAACTTCTTTCTTTTCCCTCCTCCTCTGCTCCTGTGTTTTTTCTCTCCCAGTTGTCATTATCTGTCCTCAACTTGGGGTGAAAGCTATTTATTTACAAGTGAACAAGGAACAGCAGTAGAAGCAGCTTCCGCAAAGCCTGCCAATTTGACACACATCTGCGCACATCCAAAAGTAAAGCAACAGCTGTCTGACTTTAGTTTGCAAGTTTTCAACACCTCTCCCCCTTCTCTTTTGCTGCAGGAAGCAGCAACCAGGTGGAAGAAACCCTTCACAGAGGTTGAGCAAGGAAATGCAGCTCATGTGCTCACAGCTTCTTGGAAACAAAAACTTCTAATGAGTGCAGATAGAATAGCTGATTAGAAATGCCAAATTGATGCAATTGCTCAGTAGAGGGGGAAAAGTGTCACAACAGCACTACTGGTGAGAAGGGTGTGTGCTGTCGCACAATCTAGACCCAAATGTGGAAGGATGATCAGACAGTGATAGTCTTATTTCTAGTCCTTGGGAGCATAGAGGAGAAAAGGAACAACTGTTATCTGCTCTTCAAGCTTCACAGTGAAAAATCTGAACACAGTCTTTTGGCTGTTTCTGGTGGCCATCCCTCCCTATTCCCTTCCTTTCTGTTCTTAATCATTTCTTTCTAGCCCTAGACTGGCAGTGAAATGCAAGTTGTTGGGTCTCCATCTATGATCAATAGGCTGGGCTCAGCCTGAAGAGCCCTGCATTGGATGTTTAGAGTGAACAATCCTATCACAAGCAGCCTTCCCAGGACTTAGAATGGATAATAAGATGTGTAAGCTGCTTATCTAAAACAGTTAAATATATTAGCCTTAAACTCCCCAGTGTTAACTCGGTTTCACTTGAGTCTCCTTCAATGCCAACAGAAGTATGAAGAGGCTCGGCCTTGAAGGTGAGCTGGGAAAAGTTATTTGTTTGGATTACAACTTCAGAAATTCCTAGCCCACTTGGCTACTAACATGATCTATTCCCTTGCTGTTGGAAATGGAATAAAACTTTCAAAGCGATATAACAATATGATACCTACCTTCTTTCAAATTAGAACTTCTAACAAGTCAAAGGAAAGCAATGCTGGTTGGGAGGGTTTTGGGATGCTGTAATCCCAAAAAGTAACTTCCCAAAGCTCTGAATCACCTAAGGGAAGTGGGCTTTATACTTTCCTGCAACTGCCAGGCCTCTTTGCACCCTAATATCTTCTAAGTATAATCACCAAGGGAGTCCCCCTTTTCCTCTGGCACTAAGCTCCTGTCTTTCACAGCATCAAAAAGTTCATCAAATACCTGGACTTTGGCACTATAAATCCTGGCTCCATTTAACCACTGTTTGGAAGAGGGAGAAGACAATTAAATTAGTCTTTGTGGGGTGCTGTGCAGGTTTTAGGTTGCACCCAAGTCTTTACCTGGGACCGCGGAGACAGCCTCTGAGATGAAATGCAAAAATCTGTCATTTGTTATTGTCAAACGTTTAAGTCAGTGAAGGTAGGAGGACTCTAGTCTCTTCCTCCTCTTCTTTTTCAAACAAGCCAATCTAGAGTTCAACTAATGCAATGGCCTTTTTTCGCCTGTCCAAGTGATTAATCAGTTGCTAAGTCACAAGTGCTTTCAACTCTGCCGCTTGATGGGAGGCCTTAGATAAGATTAGCTGGCAGTTGACATGGAAAATTATAAAAAATAAAGAAAGATAAAATGGGGACACTGTTTTGAAAAAGGAGCCAACATACCACATGCACCCATGCCTTCTACTGTGAGAATGACCTTTCCGAACCTTCAGGCACATGGTAGAATATGCTACGTGCATCTTGGTTGCTGAAGAGGAAACATGCTGAACAGTACTGAGCAGTCTTCACACAACACAAGGACCACATTTTGGTGGGGCAGCTATTGAATGAAAATACTTCTGCAGAATCCAAGTGTGGATGCAAGAAAAAAGAATAAATGGTAGCCGGGTTGAAAGAGGAGGATGGTGAGGACATCTGTCTTTATTTCTAGTGAGAGCTTGGAAAATTCTCTCTTTTTGGATAATTCCCAGAACAGCCTCTGTTAACTGGGGGAACTGGGGGCTTGTAGTAAAACAAGGAACTTTTCCAAGCTCTGCTTCTGGTCTTGGTGTTAATCAAGCAAGTAGAGTAGAGGCCTAAGGTTACAAGTTACATAAACAGATGTCTTCATGTTGACCTTCTGATGCAATTATGGGCAAAAGAAAATGTGCCTTCCTCACATGGTCAGTCCTCATCCTTTGGCCCTTTAGATCCTGATGGGCTTCAACTCAGTGGCCATGGTGCCTGGAAGATGTCCCAAGATATCTGGAGAAACTACTGCCTCCAGAATGATGGTCCAAGGGCTATGAGCCACCTGGAGACTCTGACACCATGTTTCCACAGCCACCTTTCCAAAACCACCTATCTTTTAAGCAATACATGTCTTTCTGCTTGCCCCTCTTCTTTGGATGCCTAAACTGTATTTCTAAAAGCTCAACTGAAGTTTTAAGTCACTGCAGTGCTAAACATTTGGGAACTGAAAGAAAATTTCATTGGGAGAGGGAGGGAACAGAAGTATTATTGGGGGGCGCAATGTTCTCACTTTTCCCACACTCCTGATCTGCAATAGAAATTTCAGACATGACCAAAAAGCCTGCACTGTTTCTTAGTTGCTTCCATGTATAGGTTTTCAGAGTACATGGAAAGATATAGCACAGGCAAAGAGCCCAAGAGAAAAGCAAAAAGCAAAATGTGACATGAGAAATAAAGGGCTTCCATACCTGGAAGGCAGGTGCATTCATAAGTGGTGTCCCCAGTCTGGCGGCAGGTGCCCCCATTTTGGCAAGGGGAAGGGTTGCAAGGCATGTAGAGATGTTCACAGT
Organism: Sceloporus undulatus; assembly: GCF_019175285.1. NCBI lineage: Eukaryota > Metazoa > Chordata > Lepidosauria > Squamata > Phrynosomatidae > Sceloporus > Sceloporus undulatus. The sequence continues at coordinate 19,601,386 of NC_056528.1, read as the reverse complement.
TGTGGCCCGTATATGCCTGCTTGCAATGACACTGGTAGGAGCCGATTTCATTGATGCATGTCCCGCCATTCTTGCAGATGGGCGGGGTGCGGCTGCACTCATTGAGGTCTTCCTTGCAAGTGGCACCGTGGAATCCTGAGGTACATTTGCAGACATAGTCTGAGTCAAAAGGCACACACTGGCCACCGTTGGCACAGGGGTTGGAGGCACAAGGGTCTGCTTGTTGGCACGTCTTGCCTGGAGGAAAAACATAGGGAATACAGCTCATTAATGAAAAACACACAGTCAGAAAGAACAGGCTTAAGGTAGGGACCCGGTTGAGATGCCAGAATTGGATCCCAAATATATGTGTTTGATCACCTCTCTTGACCTGATTTCAGTGTTGAGTTTTGCTGTATGATCTCTTGAGACAAGGAATGACTTTATGACCAGGGACATTTTCTATACCTAACAGAAACATGAATACTGGTTTGGCTCAATCCTTTTAAAAGAACTGGGCCAAAGTAACTAGCCCTTCCATGTAGCTCTCAGTTCCTCAGCTAGGCAAGGGTAACACAAGCCAAACCCCTGCTCTGCTTCCCTCAAATCCCTGGTTCAGGATTTCCCATGCTCCTAACAGAATACATCCAAAGATCCATGTCTCCATTCTTTAAATGAACTACTAAAATGGTTAGAGGTGCTTTTCATCCATGTTCTTTCTTTGGGGGGGAGGGTTCTCTAGGATGGTCCAATTGATTTGGGAATAGGTTTGGCTTAGTAGCTGACAGTTGTCAATGCCTACAAATACAGAACAAAATCCTGTAATATCAGTCATTGACACTTGTGAATGACTAGACCACAAGCTAAACATGAGTCAACAGTGTGATATGCCAGCCAAAAGAGTCAATGCAATTCTAGGCTGCATTAATAAGAACCCAGTGTCCAGATAAAGGGAAGCAGTAGTGTTGCTCTGTTCTGCTTTAGTCAGACCTCATCTGGAATACTGTTTCCAGTTCTTGGTACCAAAGTTCAAGAAGCTGGAATGTGTCCCGAGAGGGGAGACCAAGATGATCAAAGTTCTGGAAACTCATGTTGTATAGGGTACAACTTAAAGAGTTGAGTACATTTATCTTGGAGAAGAGATGACTGAGAGATGACACAATAGCCATGTCTACATATCTGAAGGGCTGTCACATAGAAGATGGAGCCTGTTTGAACGCTCAGTGATTCTGAGAGGCACCAGGTGAGGCACACTTCCTTACCTGACCACCCTGGAGGGCAGCGGCATTTATACTCCGTCAGTGTGAGAAGCTCGCAGGTTCCTCCATTGCGACATGGGCTGCTGAGGCAAGCGTTCTCCACAGGGGTAAGGCACAGCTTATCTGTGTATCCCAAGGGGCATTCACAGGTGTAATCGGCGGTGTTGCCACGGATAGCTACATTGCATGTACCGCCATTCTTGCACGGGGAACTGAGACAAGGATTTCGCAGTTGGCACCGGTTGCCAGTGAAGGAGTTGGGGCATCTGAGGAGGAAAAAAAATGGAGGAATAAACATCAGTATGAGGTTTAAAGGATATCCCTCCAACATCCATGAGCTCAGGCTCTGGCAAAAACTGCTCAGGAAACAAAATGTATTTATGCACCACTTTTCCGAAAGGGCTTAACCTACAGTTTGTGTTCTGCACAACCACCTTGTAAAATAATCCAACACTCTCTCAGCCTCAGAGGAAAGCAAAGGGAAACCCCCCTCTGAACAAATCATGCCAAGAAACCCCTATGATAGGTTTACCTTGGGCTCGCCATTAGTCAGAAAAAACCTGGAAAGCACAGCAACAACGTACATGGATGCACACCTCTGCTTGAGAATTCATGCAAAGCTAGACTCACTAGAAATCTAGATGCAGCTGCAACATTCTGTTACAGGCTTGTTGATAATACAATGTGTGAAAAGTCCCACCCATGGAGCCTTTATTTCCACAGTTTGCATCTTCTCACGCAGGTCCCTGCTTGTCTGTTGTGGGAGATCATAATATCCTTCCCTATGGCAGGTTGAGGAATTCTTTTGGGTACTATGGAAGCATATCAATGTTCAGTGATATGCTGGGGGGGGGGGCAATGGAAGCAGAGATAAGTTTGGGGATGAGAGCAGAAGACAGAACATTTTGTTGTAGGCCTGTTAATGTAATTTGTCCAATAATATGAGGCAGGTCTTCCACTTGTGTAACTTTCGGCTCTCCAGAAAGAACCCTAATATCAAAATGCAATGGGGTGTATAGAGAGGAAAGGGTTCCACACATAAAGTGGAAAAAAAGGAGTGGATCGGCCTGCCTAGCTAAGAACAATGATGCCTGGGGATGATGGGAGTTGTAGTCTGAATCATTCACTTCTGTTATGGTCAATTTTGCAGACTCTCATTAGAACAGTCTCTACAGAAACAGAAATCAAAGACATTCTGTGGCCACCAATTATGTAAGTTGAACACTTATCTCCCCAAATTTTTTTACCCAGCGGCCAAGATGTTAATCAGAACTGTATAGTATAAATCTCTGCATGCTGAGTGATGCAGTAATTGTGCTATGTAATCTTTGTGTTGAATGGCAACATAACACAAGAGAACCAAGACACCAAGCATAGAATCAAATGAGCAGTCAAATGAACACAGTTCCAATGCACAATCCGCATTGAGGTACAATGGCACGTCATGAACAGTTCTTCTTCCACACAACCTTGAACTCAATCAGACAAAAATGCCCAGCCACTTCTGCAGGGGAACTTGCACAACTACAAAACATGGACAGAAGTATGGCTACTAACTTTATTGCAGGATAACCATGAGTTCTGGTGTTAGCAGAAAGAGGTAGGGAACATTTGGCCACATTCATAGGAGACTTTTCTCATAATTGATACTCCCCCCTACCCTGGTTATTACTGCAATTATGTTTTGCACATGGATTTTGATAATACTTTCAAAACCAGTCAGGAGCAGTTCAATTTCTAATAAATCCTAAAATGGGCTCACTTCAACAGCAAAGTCTTAGAGGTATCCTTAAGTCTCCTTGTGTGTATAACTCTCCAAAACAACTGCTCCATCCTTCCCTAAAAGATAAAACTCCCCTCTACTATCAACAGTAAAAGGGCAGGGTCAGTCTAACTCCCAAGCAAAAAGCCCATGCTAAATTCTTATCTCAGCATGAGAATCTTCCCCCCCCCCCATTCTTTTTGTTTAAGGGCATATCCTTGCAACAACACATCCATCTATCCATCCGTCAAATGGCCACCAGCTCTGGCCATCTGTTACTAGAACACCAAATGGGTTTGAGCCAACTGGCTCATTAAAAAAAAAAGGAGAGAAAGAAAGAATACCAAAGAAAAAGATAGTATCTGACACACTCTTTCTTTTTGTCTCTCTCTCCCTCGTTCTCACACATACATACATATTTTCTAAAACAAGTGGACAGTGTGTAAAGCGTGCACAGAGTCAGACACAGAGTAAGAAACACTGCTGTGTGTGATCATTCTCTAAACCTACAAAATGCATATGAATAGTGTCTTTTGGGGAGAATGATTGAAAAGCCCCAGATTTTGTTCTTTTTAAAAGCTGGGTTAGGTACAGAGACAAGGTTTTCCCAACAAGTGGGCACCTTCCATCCAATCTTCAGCATGAGTCTGATATGATGCTCAGTGAACTGTGCATCCCAGCCTCTATTTAACTGAACAGTACTGGCTTCAGGATAGAGAACTGGCTTCTTATTTAAGGCCAGGCTATTGCTAGGGCAGGAGTGGGAACTATGCACTCCTGGATTGTCAGTTCCAGTGTTCCTCATCATTGGCTATACTGGCTTGGTTTGATGGGACTTGCAGTCCAACAAGGGTTGTATGTTTCCTAGCATTGTTCTTGTCAAATATAGTATGTAGAGTGGAAAACACTGAACCCAGTGTACTGGGTACAGTAATTCTCTCTCTTTTTTTTTTTTTGGAGGGTGGTAAGGTGAACAATCTGAGTTCAAAGGCAGAAAATGATGGGCCATTTAGGGCATTGACGAACAAAAACAAGGGAGGCAGACAGGTGAGTTTGCACTGGCAAGGTGCTGACAAAGGTTGCCTCTGGAAATCCCTTTGATGATGATGACAACAAGGGCTTTTTTGGCATAGCTGTATGCATTCTGGAAAAGCTCTGTCCTCACTCTCCTTTTCACTTCCTTCTCTCCCTCTTCCCATTATTATTTCACTTTTGTCATCAAGTTTAGAAAGCCACCAGGTTGCAGATTTGACATTCACCGCAAAGAAGCATGTCTGCATCAACTCCTCTTTCACGCTTCTCCCCTGCATTTAATTTGTTCAGAGAGAAGAAGGAACGCTGTAGTTTGAGAAGTGCAAGGCAAAACTATCTATGATTTCACCACTGTATTGTAAAACCAATGTTGCAGGCGGCTTTCAGGAGTGGAAAAAAAGAATGACTGAGAGGGGGATGATGGCTCTCAGAGTACCTTGGGGGTGCATGCAGCCTGTAGGACTTATTTTCCCAACTCCTGACTGTGATAAAACTCCTGGTTTTCTGCATCCATTTACACTCATCTTTTAAAGCCATCTGAACACCGCAGCAGGTGCTGAATCTTAAGTGAGGCAGCTGCCCCAAGGGTCTTTTTGCATTCAGAATCTCAACTCACCTGGTTTTGGGAGATAAGGCTAGCATAAGTTTTAAAGCAACATGGTGGCCACATTTCATGTAATCTGCCCTTTACTCCCACCCAGTAACCTGTGCATGGCAACCACCTCACTAAAACAGTACCAAGATTAGCCCTTTACAGTATCACCTTCCCTCACTTCTCAAATACCTTTTCCCCATGCACCTTCTCCCAGACACTCCTTGAAGATCTGTCCTTGGTGGGAAATGCTTGGTATGTCCTCCTAGCATCCCTCTTCCCCTCTTCCATCTGTTACTCAATCTATGGCAAGAGATGAACTCCATTCTAGAGCATCTCTCTGAGGGCCACATGGTGTACTGGTTTGATTGTTGAACTCTGGAGACTGGGGTTCAAATCAATACTCAGCCACTATGTGACTTTGAGCAAGTCATAGCTCTCAGCCTCAGAGGAAGGCAATGGCAAACCTGCCTCTGAATCAACATTGTCAAGAAAACTGTGTGATAGGCTTGCCACAGGGTCACCATAAGTCAGAAACAGTTTGAAGGCACACTGCTACTACAACTACTTAAGCATCACTGGATACCCACCTCTCCTTGAGTATACCTCATGCAGAGGTATACTCACAAGAGATCTAGATGCAGCAGCAACTTACTGTTTCTGGCTTGTTGATAATACGATGTGTGAAAAGTCCCACCCATGGAACCTTCATTTCCACAGCCTTCCCAACCCAATGCCATCTAGAGATTACAATTCCCATCAGCACCAGCCAGTATGTCCAAGAACCAGGTATGGTGGGTATCATAATCCATAACCATCTGGAAGCAAACCAGGTTAAGAAAAGCTATCTTACACATAGTGAATCTGAGGATCTATGAGTCCACAAAAATTTATGCTACCAGCTTTTTTTCTCTTAGTTGGTGCTATTCTACCCATAAGTGTTTTATGCCAGTTGGTGCTTATTTTCATACATTCACACTAAATCTTAATTGTCTTTACTTTCATACACACACATATACACCTGCCACAAATAGCCCAAACTCCTATGAATCACATGTAGCCAGATTACAATCTATTTGACTGGAATAAGGAGCATTTTAATCATGTAACTGGCCCTTAGTCTCAAAGGTGCTGCAAGATCCCTTTGCATACTTACACCGAGTGCGTCTTTGATATGGCAGCTAACCTCTTGCAAACTCAGTATCCTAAGTAGTAACACAACACCTTGTACACACCCAATATATCTCCAGAACAGAGATGCCCAAATTGTTTTTATTTTAATGGCCAGAGACAACCTGAATGCATATCAACCAGTGAAATCGTCCACGGACTTCCAAGTCGTCTGACTCTGGGTGGTCTGTGTCCAACATTTCTGAAGGCAACAGCAGTGAAATGCGAAATGGAGAACAGTTCAGATGAAATCAATCAGAGCAAGAACAAAACACACCCTGTGGTGTAACTAAGAAGAGTAAATGGCAGAGGAGAAGAGCTGGGCATTGAAGTTGGCAGACTTGGAAGAGATACTTTCAAATCTCCCCCCCCCCCTTCAAAGGACAAAGATGGAAAGAACGAGAAAGGGGGAGGGAGAGAGAAGGATCTTGCCCTTTCTTGTCTTTCTTTCCTTCCTTTTTTTCTAAGGCCATTCCCATTGTTGGGTGCTTGTATGAGAATCTGCTGAGGTTGGGAGGTACATTTTGAGTTAATGAGATGGCATGATCCAGACCCAGTGAAAAGGAAATTCAAAAAAAAAATTGGGCATAACAACAAAATCAGGGCATCTGCTGGGCAGACAAAAGGTTGTAGAGAGCAGGTGTGCATGTTAATTAGAGGGCAGCAGCTGCCGTGCCGCCTCTCCGCCAATACGCTTCGGAAGGCCAACGCTGAAAAAGAAGGGAGGGAAGGAGGACAGAAAGATGGGGGGAGGCAGCAGTGGCTGGTCTCCTCTCTCTCCTCTCTCTCTCTGGGAATTCAGCTGGCGGCTTTGGAAACCAACCTGTTGCTCCTACAAGAGGCACCAATGTGTTGGAGTAAAGGCATTCTGGCTCCTTGCGAAGCTGGCAACTGAGTTTTAATACACAAAGTTCCCTTGCTGCTTTCCTTTCAGAATTTCTGCAGCCAAGTCCTACAAGAGGCATGAGGCCCCTCCAAGGGATTTGATTATGAGCCTCAATCCCTCCAGACTCCCTTTTTTTCAATTTCCTATTGTACTATTGTTAGGCAACCATATACATATAGAGTCACAAGAAAAATGAATGCAGTTGGCCCTCCACATTTGCAGCTTTGGCTTTTGTGGATTTGATTATTCACAGATTTGATTAATATGGTCTTTCAAGGAATCTCTAGGTCTTCCAGTGTGAGTCTGTCTGACTAATGGCAACCCTAAGGCCACCCTATCATGGGTTTTTCTGGAGCTGAGAGTGTGTGGCACATCCAAGATTAATCAGTGGGTTTCTATGGCTGGATGGGGATTTGAACCCTTGTTTCTAGAGCCCGAGTCCACTGCTCAAATCGCTGCACCATGCTGGCTCTCATTAATAACCAAACAGTACAGTAATACATTGAAAGTAAAAATTAAAAACGATTGTTAAAGAATGTATCAAAATATCGACAATACAATATACAAATATAACATTTACAAATACATTTACTGTGTCCACAGTTCTTATAAGAAAGAATTAATCCCAGTTTTCTCATAGGCAATTCTGTCCTGCTCTAACTAAATATCTAGATAAATGTATGTTTCTCTAGCCTTCTGTCACCTTTCTCCCAACATTGATGCTGCTAAATATAATTCCATTTAGAAAGAGGACAGGGAGGAAAAGAGCGGCTGGGTTAATTAACATAAGCATATTTTGTTAAAAGAAGCTTCTTTGTCAAAGGCTTTGTTAAGTGAGGTGTGCCTGTATTTGTATATGTGCTTGTGTTGTGGATGCAGGGAAGGCTTCCTACTATGCTTCCACTTTCACAACTGCTAAGTAGCCTTTGGATGTTATCAGACAAGGGAAATTGGAAGTATAATCCAATGGCAATCCGAATCATGGGGTTTAACCGTTATTGCATGATAGACTACCACACGCAATTTCAGGCAATGGGAAGTCGGTCCGAACGCAATCATGGGGTTTCACGTTGTTGCGTGAGAGATAATCACACACAATTTCGGGCAATGGCAAGCTATTTTCAGGCAATGGGAAGTCAGTTCAAATGCAATTCGAATTCACGTAAATTCGCTGAACTAGCAAATTCACATGAATGCGTTCTGGCCCCACTTTCTTTTCATTCGAAATGAAGAGAAATTCCTCCTGTGTGATAAACTCCTTTGCTAAGAAACTCAGCAGAAATCTTCCAGGGCTGCAGCAGTGGGTGGCATGTTTATGCTTCCTCCAAACTTGGCTGGCAGGCAAATTGGTAGTGTGCAGTTTAGAAATGCAAGCAACATCCTCCTGCCCAGCAAGGATGCTGAACTCCAGATGGCTGTTCTTGTAAGAAGAGACATAGGATGCATCTGCGCTTCAGAAACAATCCAGTTTGACACCACTTTAATGGCCATGACCCAATGTTATAGAAACCTGGGATTTGTACATCCCAGTGGGTTTCCATGGCCAAGTGGGGATTGAAGCGCTGTTCTCCAGAGTCATAGTCCAGCTATCATTGTGTTTGCCCTAAGTTACAATGGAGAGCCAGCATGATGCAGTGGTTTGAGTGTAGGACTATGACTCTGGAAACCAGGGTTCGATTCCCAGTTTTGCCATGAAATCCACTGGGTGACCTTCAGAAAGTTATACTCTCTCAGCCTCAGGGAAAGCAATGGTAAATCTTCTCTGAACAAATCTTGCCAAGAAAAACCCATGATAGGATCACAATGAATGGCCACAGAACAACAACAAATTGGAAATGACCTGAAGGTACAGAACAACAATAATTATGTCACCTGTCAGTCTTCTCTTCTCCATTCTAAACATAAAATTCCTAAAAATGACAGGATTCACCCCAAAGAACTCTAGCAAAAATGTTGTTAAGTGTTTCAGGGTTCACACATTCAGTGAAGATCATATAGTACACTGAGGAGCCAGAAATAAAGGATTGGATTTAGACTTACGGTACTCATTTTAGAGGAAATCTGCTGAAAACAAGGGCACGTTAGTCACTACTGACATAAGTCAGCATAGAGGTCTATGACTAAACTCAAAAACTGAAAATCTGCACCAAAGAACTTCCAAATTCTGTAACAAGATCAGAAACAAGCAAATTAAATTCACCTGCAGGGTTCGCATAAGATGAACCTATTCTTGGAAAGGCCTAAAAGAGGAGGGATGCAGTAGCAGTCATTCTAATGTAAAGAAGTGTTCTAAAGCACTGGTTTCTCAACCTTTTGGTCATTTTGAACTTCAGCTCCTGGAAATCCAAGCTGGTTTGACCAGTGATCAAAGATTCTGGGCAATAAAGTCCAAAACCAAAAACTCTGCATGACCAAAGTCTGAGAATTACTAAATACTACAATACAACTCTAAGAACCACGCAGCCAGCATGGTCACTTGTGGCAATCCCAAAAGTAGCTACAGTATGGATTTGGGGAGATAGATGCTGTTGGTTATCTGCAAAAATACCCTGAATTTCAGGAGAGAACAATTAACAGAGAAGAGATAAGAAAGAGATATAACCCTAGTCACTCTGTTCTGGAGATGCAAATCATTACTACTCTGAATCTGCTCCCACCTCTAATCATGAAGAGAGAGAAAGAAAGAAAGAAAGAAAGACTAATGACTCAGAACTTGCACTGTTGAAATGTCATATGGAGGTTACCAGCCAAAAAACCCCGGGGTTGTACCTCTTTCTTGTGCTTTTAAAAACCCAGCTGATTTCTCCCTAAAAGAAACAAACTCTGTTCCTGAAAACCATCTTTATTATTCCATAAATTACTTCATTTAATATTGCACATTTGAGCCAAGAAAGATTACAGATGCATTTAAACAGTTTCTGTATATTAGAGGTGAGAAAAACCTCACAGGACTTTTACACTGAGAGCCAGCCAGCCAGCATGATGCAGTGGTTTGAGCATTGGATTATGACTCTGAAAATCACGGTGCGCATCTCCACTCAACCAAGAAAGCCCAGTGGCTGACCTTGGGCAAGACATACTTTCTCAGCCCTAGGCAATGGTAAACTCCCCTTGAACAAATCTCACCAAGAAAACCCCTAAAGACTGGTTTTGGAAACTAAGCAGGGTCGGCCCCGGTTAGTACTTGGATGCAAGACCACCAAAGAAGAGCAAGTGCTGTAGGCTTTATTCCAGAGGAAGGAACTGGCAAAACCACCTCTCAGGGACAACTCAGTGGTTTGCAAAGATTTAGTTTTTTAGCAAAGAAGAATCTGGAAGCATTGCAAAAAAACATTCCCCCAGATGGATTTTGCTCCTGCATTCAAATTTTATCATGCCCCATGATGGGCCTCTTTGATTCTTGCATCCAAAGTGGAGTGATTTTATCCTTAGTAATAAGGGATGGAGGGGCTTTTTGGTGGGAAGGATTGTGGAGGGGGTCAGAAGAAAGTGAAGGAGTTGCAATCTGTGTGCATGGCATCTGTCCTGAGGCGGCAGATGGTAGCTGGCGGCTCTGAAAGGAAACGGCAAACCTTCTGAATTAATCTTGGGTGAAAGGTCAGCAAAACATCTGCCTTGGGATGTGTTTGGAGACGGCATTTCTATAGAGGGAGAGGGTAGAAAAGACAAAACCTGTTGCTGGTAGAATAGCAGAAAAGCCTTAGAATAGTGGAAAATCGTGAAGCAACAGAACAAAAGCCAGAGGGAGACGGTTGTCAAATAGGCACCAAAAACATAAAGTTATCCTTGGACACTTGTTTCGTGAATCTGTTTGTGTGCCTGAACATCCTTGTCAGTTTCATGATGGTGCATTTCCCTTGACCAAGAAGAAAGCAGCTGAGTTTCCCTCATGGGTACCTAAAAGATATGTCTGTGTTGGAGAATTTCTGTTATTACCTTTCCATCTGCTTCAGCCACTAGTTGATCTGTACTGCACTTTCCACAACCACCACCTATAGTAGCAAAGACCTATTCTTTGCTACACAAATTGACATTACATTGTTCAGAACCAGAAGAGATTTTGAGAATGATTTTGCAGCATCTTACAAGTCCGTCTCAATGAGATGGGTTATGGCTCTACTTCTTTTTTCCCTTTCTGGTGCATTGTTAAGTGGTTTCATCATTGTGCCCTCCTTATGCATAGATCCTGCATCCATGGAGTCAACCATCCATGGCTTGGATTTCACAATTTTATATAAGGGACACCATTTTACTATGCCATTGTATATAATGGAACTTGAACATCCATGGATTTTAGTCCTGGAACTAAACCCCAATGCATAATAATGCTCCGCTGTAGTAGTAGTAGGAAGAGGAGGAGGAGGAGGAGGAGGAGGAGGAGGAGAGAATCCTGCCTTAACCCTTTGCGACCCATTGTTGCCAATCAGTTTTGTACAAAAAACAATGAAAGCTTTGGGGAAAATTTCCTGAATGTGGTACACTTGGACTTCCAAACACAGACTACCTCCAAAGAACATATATAGCAGATTCCTCACCTCATGGGTGTCCTCAAAACCAAGGTTAGATGGGCCTAGATTATTGGGTTCTTAATCTGGAAGCAGGAGTGGGTTTGGAGGCTGCTCTTTTGATCAGGAAGTTGGCCTATCCCACCACTACATAAAATGGCAGTTCCTGTATTGGTCCTGGTCTGAGACATTGGCCACAAGCCCCTGGAGAGTTCTGGTGAATGTGAAGTCATAGTGGCAGGTAATGCCTTCCATATCAGTGGGGCAGTGCCACTGCTCCAGGTTTAACCTGCCCTTTAAAGGAGCAATTCATGGAGTTTAACATCTCTTGGTGGAGACGTGGTTCAGCACCCTGGACGGCCCATTTTAAAGTCTGAACCAAAATGGATTCTCTGCCCCAGCAACATGGAAACCATTAGCCCAGTGATGCCTACACTCTAGTCCTGCAGGTGTTTTGGACTTCAGCTCCCAGAACCCTCAACCATCTTCACCAATGGTCTGGGATTCTGGGAAGCCAGAGTTTGGGAATCGCTAGCCAGTCTTGGTCATTTCCCAAGACCGACACTTTCAGCTTGTGTCAAGCAGACACAGGTCTGAAAAGCATGCTCTATGAGGAACGACTTAGGGACCTGGGGATGTTTAGCCTGGAGAAGAGAAGGTTAAGAGGTGATATGATAGGCCTGTTTAAATATTTGAAGGGATGACATACTGAGAACAGAGCAAGCTTATTTTCTGCTGCTCCAGAGTACAGGACCTGGAACAATGGATGCAAGCTACAGGAAAAGAGATTCCAGCTCAACATTAGGAGGAACTTCCTGACAGTAAGGGTTGTTCAAACTTGCTTGGAGTGTAGTGGAGTCTCCTTTCTTGGAGGTCTTTAAGCTGTCAGGTATGCTTTGATTTAGAGTTTCTGCATAGCAGGGGGTTGGACTGGATGGCCCTTGTGGTCTCTTCCAATTCTATGATTCTATAACACTCTATGTGTGAAACTGGTACCTCCCCCGAAGCTGGCCTAAAGAAACCACTAGGAGATCATTTACTAAAAGTCCTCCATGTTGTCACAAGTGGGATGTGCATCTCCATCACCCAATAACAGCTCCCACTTAACCGTGGTCCGTTGGAATCATAATGGCCCCGCCAGCAGCCTTCCCTCTCCTCTTGCTGGTAAATGCACGCATGGGAAAGTCTGGGAAAAACAAGGTCATGGTCTTTTAATTAGGCCCCCTGCTTCTGCATTAATTAAACAGGACCCAGGAGTTAGTCCCCACCCTCGCCCCTGCTGTTTTGACAACTGGAAATGCTCCCAGGTAGATCCACAACTTGACAGCTGCCCTGCCCCCCAATTTCTCGGTCCTTCTGATTATAAATTATCACCTGTTGGAGATTACGATGTGCCTTTCCCTACTCCAGGTGCTGTTTTATGGACCAGCCACCCGGCCTCCTATCTCTAGAGTTTAATGATTGATTCATCTCCAGGGAATTCAGAGGCTCAAAGTTTAAAGCCCTGATTGAAAAGTCAATAAGGAAAAAGTGCCTCTCTTGCTTCCTGCCTCCTTGCAAAGTGTCCCCAGGAGAAAGTTTGGCACCACTCTTTGGCTTAAAGATTAAAAGAGGATGGCTTTCTGCATGCTTGGGAGTCAGACACCATGCTAAACCCGCTGGTTTTCTGCAATGTGATAAGATTCCTGCAACACTCCCTGGCAAGCATTTTTACGGCACCAATCAAAAAGGTTGTCACTCACCATAAATTACCTCTGATAACTTCAGCAGAACTCCACAAGAATCCCATTACTGCAACAGCAAAAGTGTGTGTGGGTGCACATGTGCTGTAATAAAGAAGTGGAGCTATCCCCTTTGAGTTCCAAAGTACATGTCACAAAAGCAAGCCCATCCTGCTAGAGAGGGAATTGTAAATCCTAGTACTAGAGTGACAATAGTAGGCATTTAATTGTATTTTGGCTGCCATGGCTCCATCTTGCAGACTCTTGGAAATTGTAGTTTGGTGAAGGACCTGGGTACTGTCTGCTAGAAGGTCCTACTGCACTTCTACGGAAGGACAGCACTAGAAAACAAACCATGACTTATGCATGAGAGTGGAGACACCAAGCCAGGGCAGCTGCTTTGGAAGTTGCAAAAAAGCTCCAGGAACCTTCTGTCTGCAGTTTGTTTAGCTGCTCTTGTTTGCAGGAGAAGCAAAGCAGGAGTAAGGACGAGTTAGACGATGTTCGATATTAATAAGCCAGGATTCCCTACAAACATGACTTACCATGATGACCAAATTAGGACTGTACCACACAATTCTCTTCTGTTATTTTGATCTAAAAGTAAGGGGGCACAGAAAATGCTGAACATATAGTGGGCCCTTTAGATCTGCTGGTTCTGGTTCCAGGACCCCCTGTTTATAACAAAATCCATGGTGCCCAAGTCTCATTAAATATAATGGCATAATATAATAAAATAGCATAGCATAGCATAGCATAACATAGCATAGCATAGACAGACTTTGGCTTGTATTAAATAGCAAAATCAAAATCTGGAATTTATATATATTTAAAATATTTTCAAGCAGTGGATGGTTGGATCCAAGTATAAAGAATCTGTGGATACAAAGGGCTAACTGTAATTGTTTACTACATCCAGTCTTTTCACTAAGGCGTTCCAGACAGTTTACATGGCTCTCCTCTCCATGGTATATCTATTTGCACAATGACTAGACCTAGAACACCCAAAAAGTTTAATGGCTCCCTGGAATCCAGAACCCAGATCTTCCAAATCACAGCCCAGCACTCAAATTGCTCTTCTTTTGCAGCTTGAGAGCTGGGAATGTAAACATATGAACTTGTCAGGATGAACCAGCCTTTTTCAAAAAGTTAATTAGAACGTAGAAATTTGATTTGATTAGTATAATAGTCATCCTAGCTGCCCAAATTGACTTGCACTCTTTGTGCTACTAATTAATGTTATGAAACAAGGTATTTGCAAAAGTGGCGAATGCCCCACTGGCAAGTTGACCACTTTCTCATCATGAACTTCAATTTCCCAGTATCAAAATGGGAGGGCAAATGATAATGAACACTCACCTCCCCCTTTAAGTCGCTCCCCCCCTTCAGTAAGCCACATCAATCCACCCAATATAAATGCTTCAACTATTGCCTGACAACAATGTTAAATTAAATCCATTAGACTTAGAGAGGCAAGTTTATTAAACACTACAGGATGCCAGCAAGGGAAAAGAATTAAGCAGTACCAGTTATGCAAGCTGCCAGATCGCTGCTCCTTCCATTTTATTATTTTGTAAGAGTGGGAAGTTGCAATCACTGGAGTCTAACACAGCTACTTATGGTTCACTTTCTTATTTGTATTTTTTTAGTCTCTGTGCAACCTGGTATTATTCCTCTTCTCCCAAAGAGGAAAAAGTGTGTGGAAGGGAAAACTCAGCGTTGTTGTGTAGGCAGATGTTGGCCAACAAAGAATACAATACTGCTGATGGATAAAGAATCACATCTCCAACTATGTCTGAATAGGAGGGAGAGCTGCTGGTCAAGGGATCATCCACAAAGTTCCTTTCACAACAGAACCACTGCTTTGCCAATTGGAAAGCTGTGAAGGGGACACCTGCATCCACTCCTCAAAAAGAAAATAAAAGAAAAATATGTTGGTTTTAAGTGTCTTACTATTAACAATGCACATAATGGGCTGCATCCAACACTCAACACTGTTTAAAGGAACAACAGCAATCCAGCAAAAGTGAGTGTGAGGATGCAAATTTCCTTTTCCATTGCGGCCCCCCAAACACCCTTCCAAAAACCTTATGCTCAAGAGGGCCAAGAATTCCTTTAGAGCAGTGTTTCCATGCAAGAAAGGGCTGCATGGGGAGGAGGAACCAAAACAGCATTATGTTGGGTTTAACCCTATGCTTTTTCCTCCACAGTTTTCCATCTTATTATAGTCTGTGTTAATAAAAATGTAAAGGGGGCAATTACACAAAAAGTTGAACCCCCAAGACAAATTTGAAATGGCTTGCTTAGCTTGTACTCCGTGGCTTCTCGCTCCCTTTCCAAGCCAGGCTTGTAAACGAGAGTTTGCTCTTGCTCCCAAGGAGTCTCATGTTCAGATGGTACACTAAAACAAGGAAATTGCATGCATCAGTTCAAAATCCTGGCTTACTCTTCTGGACAGATGTGGCCAATATGAACAAGTTCCCATGCTTCAAGGAATAAGTTGAGAACCTCAGTGAGAAAAACTTCCTGTCAAGGTTCAAAGCCCAATGGAGAGAGAGACAGAAGGTGAATGCTGCTGTACTTAAACACGTATCTGGCTAAAGAAGCTTCACACTTCTTTCTCCTCTGTAGCTAAAGAAGTCATACCAATTTGGAATCTGAACTACAGAAGCAGAGGTCTGGGTTGCACTCTGTTCTGTTTACATGCAATGTTGGTGTTAACTTCCAGCTTTTGCAGGAGTGTGCTATGAACATCTTTTCCATGCAGTTGGGCACATCAGAAATGCAGCAGCTCTCTCTCAGACTGCAAGATACTGAGGAAGCTTTTCTTTTAGTAGAAAGAGACTGCCTTGCCAATCGTGAATATTTGGCACAAAACCTGAAGATGTTTCTCCAAGAAACCAAACCATTTTTTCCACACTGGTTTAATAACTCTGCCAAATCTTTCACCAGCAAATGAGTCAGATGGAACACCAAGCTTAGAATCAATGATAGCATCTGCAAAAGGAAAGCAGACTCTTTGAACATCAATAATAATAATAATAATGCAAACATCTAAAATTGAGAACCAAAAACCCCCACTCCTCCTACTCCTGAGTTTCTCAGAAGCTGATGAAAGAACTTTTGGTTGGTCAGAGGCAACACAAAAAGAGTGTTGCCACTTCCTAGAATGGAGTGAGACGCATGAAAATGCAGGAGCGGATAAAATATTCCCACTGGGCCTGGATACTGCCAGCCACTCCCAAATTTAACCAAGGAAACACAGCCTGGGCTCTGCGTTCCACCGGCAAAAGCCCAAGTGTCAACATGAGGCCTTATTGACTGACCCCAGACAATGGAGGAGTCTCTACCCTGCAGCATTCTTCCAGCGTCTCTCTGAGAAACCCACCTTTTATGAG